>NC_091478.1:77558785-77858785 GCF_036971445.1 Narcine bancroftii
ATTTTCAATCACAACCATTTAATGTCTCTCAAAGGCACCATTGTTTTTACCCTTCTCATTCAAACAAAAGATGATCATCAAAATGCTTTGTGTGAAACACCAAAGTCTGCAGATGCTGTGATTGCAATAAAAACACTATAATGCCAAGGAACTCAGCAGGTCTTGCAACATCCATAGGAGGTAAGGATATATAACCAACATTTTGGGCCTGGTATGAGCAAAAAGCAGGTGGGCATCTGAATAAAAGGGCTGGGGGAGGAGGAGCACCGGCAAACAGGCAAAAGGCGAGAATTGGACATGGATAGGACAGGAGAGGAAAGGTAGGAATTAATTGGGGATGTAGAATATTAGCTATAGAATATCTAGTCATGGGAATTATGATGAAGGAACCATTACACGGACTTTGCCAGTAAGCTGGGAGAGAGAGAGTAATCAAGGACATTCCAGACAGGAATCAATTCTCACCTCTTCTACTGAGCTATATCCTAATGCCTGTCTGATCTCTTTAACCCAATAGTGCTAACTGACTGTTACCTGTTAGACGAGATCTAAAGACTGCAATAAGTGTCCAGAACCACTCAGTCCCTGAATGGCATTGGTTCAGTGCTGAAGTTTTGGTTACCATTGTCAACTTCAAGAATCTAAGATTACTATGAAACTAGCCATTTACATGAGTAAATTGAAAACCAGAAATCAGGGAGATACTGATATGTACTGTGAGTGACCCTTCCAGACTTCTGTTGACTTTTTTGTATTAATTATAACTGGTACATGAGATTAAATGACCAACAACAAATCATTTCCCTGTCTTTAGGAAGAGGATATGCAAATTGTAAAACATAAGCTGTAGCAATACCTTCAAAGAAATGTTATCCAATTTGTATGCAAAAATATTCCTTAAATATTATATCATGTGACTGTGTTCTATGAATGAGATTCAACTAGTACTAGTGAGGTGATTCCGTCTACCCACCACTGCTACCCCTCATTCCCGCTGGCGTGACTCAATAAAGACTGTGTTTTGGACTTTGTGGTTTGTTACTGTACATTTTTGTACCCTGACAGAAGCGTGACTTCAACATGAGCATAGTCGGCAATCTCTCACTGGGAAGATCACCACATATGTTGTAAGGGCACTGGGACATCAGACGGAGCAGCAGTGCACCTTCGGGACCCTTGAGCCCGAATTCCTTCACTGACCCAGGATAGCATTGTGGTCCCTCATACAAGGTTGATCTGTTTCCCTGCTAAGAGAAAAAGAACCACACACATAGTCCAAGACACAGTGTTAAATTAAGAAGAATTGTGATTGTGATTTGAGAGCAAACTGTTCTGCCGATTGCAAGTATACGTGCAAGGCTATCACCTACACTTGGGTATAATTTTTGAGCAATTGGTTGTTGCATCAACTGGTCTATTTAACCTATTTGAACAGGAGGAGGTTCCTAAATTATGATGCCTGACCATTGACTATGGGGTTGACGACAGGGATAGTCTATAATCCTGTCCTGCCAACTGCGAATGTCAGTACGCAGATGAAAAAGATACCTTACAACTGCTGTGGAAGGTTTGGCCCACACAAATATCTCAGAGGCTGGTAGTGGAAGGTTACGTTCTGACATTTGAGTATCATTTTGGGCAATGGGTTGTGTAACCAACCTGGTCTATTTAACCTATTCGGAAATGGTGTTTCACCCCATTCAATAACAATACTTGACTATTCGGAATAGGATACTTCGGTATCTTACCCTAAATTTTTCCTGCTAAGTGGAATTAGACTGTCCTGTGCTGCGCTATTCCATGAATGATGTTAAAGGGAAGTGAGCGAAGCAGCTGAAAAAGGTCACCTGCAAATCAGAACACACCCCATCTTCTGACTGGACACCATTGAGGACAACTTAAACTTGGTTCTTTTTTCATTTCATATCTAACTGCATGCTGTAGCATTTGATGGTTCAAAAGCCTTTCAGGAAATACCTTAGAGGCAAATTATATCCCAAATAAAGGATATTAACAAGTGGTTTGGAATGAGCCATATATGTGTGACAGCGCTTCAAAATTCTTACTGCAGTTTACATTTTTACTGTTATCTTTTTAACTCAGAATATTCATTTTCAAACCATCCTTTAAACACTCCAATTCACTTTAAGCTGAGGACTCTTTAATCTCAATCATAAATTAACCTAGTATTTCTACAAACTGAAAGGAAAATCAATCAATAATTGGTTAAATTGAAAATTAACAGAGAATGCCTAAAAATTTCCATCCCATTGAAATGCAGCAACTCACTAACAGAGACAAAGATACCCAAGTGAGTAGGCAGACAGCAAGTTTCTGGACAACTGGGACAGTTAGAAAATTAAAAGCTGCTTTCTTACAGCAGAGGGGCGCCTCTGCCACTAAGAACCTACCATGGGAATAGAGGGCTTGTGCCCCCACATCCCGATATTCGATTATAAATTATGCCAGCCAAACATGTGTACAGTACCTGATATCTTTGCTCCTTGCTTATATGAACAATTAGACCCACATTGGCAAGGAGGGAATGATAATTATTACTGTAAATACATCACTACAGACATGGTAGCTTCCAAAATTTTAGTGAAGCAGATGGAAAAAAATAACAAAAAATGCTGCATGCCAATAAAACAATGTCGATAAAGGGACACTATGCCAGAAGAGATGTTCCTCTTGTCGTGAGGCCCTTTTTTTTGTGTTTATAATCTGAGTTTACTGAATTATTGAGAGTATATTGCTGTAAATTTTGTTGCTTTAATCGGTAAAATGATAGTGCTTTCACAATTAGTTTAAAATTTATCAAGGGAAATAATTCCTTGCTATGGATTACATTAAGTACTAAACACAGATAATAGTCCTCACTTTGTAACTGAGATAAATAAAGAATTAAATAAGGAATTGGGGAACCTGCAATAATTCCACTACTCCCATCAAACCCAGGCAGCAGGAATAGTGGAATGTGCGAATAGAACATTAAAAATTAAAAGGGGAAAAATGACTAAAGAAACAGGGCTAAAATTGGCTAAAATGCGAGTGACACTACCAGTTAAGTTGGGGCTATCTGCTGCAGAGATGGTCCACAGACACTTTGGGGAGCGAAGCCAGCACCACCAATGCGGATGAATTTATTATCATTAGGCGATAACATGAGAAAATATTCGAGTATTCTGACTAAGACTTCTTCAAGTGGTGCATTCACAGGTACATCAAGTCCACCTAAAGGAGGGTAATCCAACAGAATCAAAGTGGTGAATATCCTAACGTCGAATCTGAAAATTACATCCTCATGAGGAAATGGGATCAGAGGAAATTGAGAATTCAGTGAGGAATGGCCATTGCAGGTACTGTTAAACAACACTGACTGCAGTAAAGCTTGAAGGACTCCCTCACTGGATATGCCAAACAGACTGAAGAAAAATGACCCAGCTAAAACCTAAAGACTTTTTATTCTAACATAAGAACTTTACTGTTGTGACTTTTTGTTGTCTTGATATGTGAACAGAAAATTGGAGTCATGACTGAAAGAGAAATTTGGGGTGAATGATAATGGATTTTTAAGACTAAACAGAGCACAGACAAGTCAAAGTCAGGACAAACATGTGGAGGACAGCTGAGTAACAGGACATCTTTTGGGACCGACAGATACATAACCATACCAAAGTTGATGGCAAACCACTGTATACAATGTTTTGACATAGGACATATCCACGGCTGACTACCAATTGACAATTAGGTTATGTGGTTCCCCTTATGGCTCACGTACAGAAGCTACACTAATACTCTGATTGGCCAGAGGTAACCATGTTCAGAACGAAGAGAGGTATCTCTAGGATGGAACAGGTCTTTATGATTTTGTTCCCCTGGGATGGTACAACAAAGGCATCCTAAGAGCTGATTTGCCGACTCAGCATTGGGGGGGGCTATTGGCTAATGAAACGGCTAATGGACTCTCAAGTAGCTGGGAAGGTGGTTTTTCAGCTGTCAGCAGAGATGGTTGCCATCCGTACTGTGACAATGGACCTTGATTTTATTCCTGCTGGTCGTGGGGAGACCTTAAAATTATAGGTCAAGCAAGGCTCCTGTACGTAGAGGTCTGACAACATCACTAAATGGGTGAACCACATGCAAAAAGAGTACTTACATAAAATTGGAGTGAAATGCCTGACTGCTACACCTATCCTTTTGCACAGTGCTTTAGCAATGGATTAAAAAAACATGCTCCCAGCTACCTAGCTACCCTTGTAGATTTACTGTTTTAATGCTGTCCAAGTTTTCTCCAAAGACCTTTTTTGTTATCATGGTCAAGATAAAAAGGAGAGAATGTAGAATATTAGTTACAGAATATCTAGTTCGGGAATTATGATGAAGAAACCACCACATGGACTTTGCCAGTAAGCTGGGAGAGAGAGAGAGAGAGAGAGGAGAGAGAGAGAGAGAGAGAGAGAGAGAGAGAGAGAGAGAGAGTAACCAAGGACATTCCAGACAGGAATCCATTCTCACCTCTTCCACTGAGCTATATCCTAATGCCTCTGTCTGATCTCTTTAACCCAATAGTGCTAACTGACTGTTACCTGTTAGACGAGATCTAAAGACTGCAATAAGTGTCCAGAACCACTCAGTCCCTGAATGGCATTGGTTCAGTGCTGAAGTTTTGGTTACCATTGTCAACTTCAAGAATCTAAGATTACTTTGAAACTAGCCATTTACATGAGTAAATTGAAAACCAGAAATCAGGGAGATACTGATATGTACTGTGAGTGACCCTTCCAGACTTCTGTTGACTTTTTTGTATACCAGAAGGATGATCTTAATTATAACTGGTACATGAGATTAAATGTCCAACAACAAATCATTTCCCTGTCTTTAGGAAGAGGATATGCAAAATGTAAAACATAATCTGTAGCAATACCTTCAAAGGAATGTTATCCAATTTGTATGTAGGAAAATGTCTTAAATATTGCACTCTGTGACTATTCTTTGAATGAGACCAAACAGTACTAATGAGGTGACTCTGACTACCCACCACTGGTACCCCTCGTTCCTGCTGGCGTGACTTCAATAAAGACTGTGTTTTGGACTTTGTGGTTTGTTATTGTACCTTTTTGTACCCTGACTGAAGCACAACTTTAACAGGGAAGGAGCATCTCTGTGAATGCAAAGCTGGAGGGAAGGAGACAGAGGGAAAGGGGTGGGGGAGGGGGGGTGGAGAGAGGGAGAGGGAGAGAGAGAGAGAGAGAGAGAGAGAGAGAGAGATATTAAAGGCATTTCATGTCAGTCCTCCGTCTGGAGGCCGGCTACAAGAGTGGATTGGAAACTTAGAGGCGGGGCGACTGGTGACGTAGTGCCACCTATCATAAATATATGGCAGAGCAATTGCTCTGTGTTTCTCAGAACAGTTCCAGCTGCATGGGGGATTATGGGTAGGAAAGATGCCCATTGGACTGCTGCATTTTCAACCGCAGAGAGTGGCCCTGCGAAGACCGAAGCAACCCGGTGAAGCTGTCACAGCCCACACCGACCTCCCCGACTGCTTCCATCAGCCCCCACTGCCCCAACGGCTCCCACCGGCCCCCGCTGCCCTGCTGGCTCCCGCTGTTCCCTGCTGCCTGACACCCGTTGCCCCTGCTTTGAGGGGGTCATGGAGGGAGAGGAGTGAGTGGGGAGATGGGTCACGGGCTGACGGCATCATCAACCCGCCCCTAACCAGCCACCTATATCCTTCCTCCGAGAAGGGTTGGAATCCGTGCCTCGGAGTCGGCCATGGTGCATTGAGAGAGGTAAGTCTTTAGGTGTAAGGGTGAAGAACCTCCGCCTTTACAGACGGGTGTTTTCTCTGCTTGAAAGTGCCTAAAGAGAGCTAGAGGAAAGGAGGAAAGGAAAGAAATGGGGGAGAGGGGGCTAACAGGAATTGGAGAAGTCAATGTTAATGTCATCTGGTTGGAGGGTGCCCAGACAGAATATGATGTGTTGTTCCTCCATTTTTCATGTGGTCTCAGTCTGGCAGTGCAGGAGACCATGGACAGAGATGTCAGCATGTGAATGGGACAGAGAATTGAAATGTATTCCCACTTGGAAATCCATGCTATTGCAGCAGACCGAGCAAAGGTCATCAGCAAAGCAATCTCCCAGTCTGTGTCCAATTTCTCCGATGTAGAGGAGATCACAATGGGAGCACCAAATGCAGTTGATGACCCTTTCAGATTTACAAGTGTATAGTTGCTTCACTTGGAAGGACTATTTGGGGCCCCAAATGGTGGTGAGGGAGCACGTGAGGGCATTTCCTGTGGTCACAGGGGCAGGTGCCAAGGGAGCAGTTGGAGGGAAGGAAGGAGTGGTCCCTGTGGTAGGCAAAGAGGGGAGGAGAAGGGAAGAAGTGTCTGTGGTGGGATCGTGTATTAGGTGGCGGAAATTACGGAGGATGATATATTAGATTCGGAGGCTAGTGGGGACAAGGAGAATCCTGTCCTTGTTGTGCATGGGGGTGGAGGGTGCCAGAGCAGATATGAGGGTATTGGTGGATATCTGGGGATGGAGACAGAGATCTGGAAATAGCCGAACATTGCTAGAGATGGACCAAGTGAATTTGAGATTGGGTTAAAGTTGGCAGCAAAATGGATAAAATTGACAAGCTCCTCATGGATACATGAGGCAGTACCTATGTAGTCGTCAGTGGAGCAGAGGAAGAGTTGAGGAGCCTTGCCTGTGTAGGGTTGTAGCCAGCAAATAGGCAAGTATAGCTGGGAGCCATGTGGGTACCTATGGCTACCACTTTGACTTAGAGGAAGTGGGATGAGTCAAAGGAGAAGTTATTGAGGGTGAGGACAAGTTTTGTTTGTTGAAGGAAAATACCTCATCTCAATAACTTCTGTTCCAGCTGGCAAATGTCAAATTGGTAGTGATCATCTACTGCAGCTAGTGTTCCTGTTGTGCTCTCCTCTACATCAGAGAGACTGGACACAGACTGGGAGATCACTTCACTGAACACTTTCAGTCTGTACATAACAATAGTGTGGATCTCCCAGTGGCCACCCATTTCAATTCTCCACTGCATTCCCTTCCCAACATCTTTATCCATAGTCTCATTCACTGCCAGTCTGAGACAACCCAAAAATTGGAGGAACACCTCATTTTCCACCCTGAGTGCTCTCCAACCAGATGGCATTAACATTGACTTCTTTAGTTTCCATTTGCCCACCCCCCATCTCTGTCTTTCCCTTGAGGAAGTGCTCGAGCCCAAAATGTCAGTAATATAGCTTTATCTCCTATGGATGCTGTAAGATAGGCTGAGTTTCTCTAGCATTTTGTGTGTGTTTTACTACACAGCATCTGCAGACTTTAGTGTTTCACCTCTTTGTCTCCTTCCCTCTAGTTCTCATTCTCTCTCTCCCTTTCCTTCTGTCTCCTTTCCTCTAGCTCTGGATTCACAGAGCCACACCCCTCCCCTTGCCTACTTTTTACTCACATCTTGATGAAGGGCTAAGGCCTGAAATGTTGGTCAGACATCCAAAACTGCTGGAAGATGCACTTTAGTCTGCCCGAAACCTGTGGCTCTTCTTTCTTTGGCTTGGCTTCGCGGATGAAGATTTATGGAGGGGTAATGTCCACGTCAGCTGCAGACTCGTTTGTGGCTGACAAGTCCGATGCGGGACAGGCAGACACGGTTCCAGCAGTTGCAAGGGAAAATTGGTGGGTTGGGGTTGGGTGTTGGGTTTTTCCTCCTTTGTCTTTTGTCAGTGAGGTGGGCTCTGCGGTCTTCTTCAAAGGAGGTTGCTGCCCGCCGAACTGTGAGGCGCCAAGATGCACGATTGGAGGCGATATCAACCCACTGGTGGTGGTCAATGTGGCAGGCACCAAGAGATTTCTTTAGGCAGTCCTTGTACCTCTTCTTTGGTGCACCTCTGTCTCGGTGGCCAGTGGAGAGCTCGCAATAGAACATGATCTTGGGAAGGTGATGGTCCTTCATTCTGGAGAGAAATATCAGTGCAGGAATGCTGCTGGCTTGCTCATTCCAGGCTGCAGGAATGTATGCTGAGGGACACACTGAGGCTTGGGGCAGCTAACATGAGGGTGCTGT
Source organism: Narcine bancroftii (assembly GCF_036971445.1). Taxonomy (NCBI): domain Eukaryota; kingdom Metazoa; phylum Chordata; class Chondrichthyes; order Torpediniformes; family Narcinidae; genus Narcine; species Narcine bancroftii. The sequence goes on from NC_091478.1 coordinate 77,566,878, forward strand.
GGGGAAGGACCACAGTCTAGAGCAGCTGTTCTCAACTTTTTTAGGCTTGGACCCTTTAGAACTTTATGGGCCTCCCCTGTGAAGCAAATAAGTTTAGTTGGTTTATTTCATACTTCTCTCCTACCTTCTACATAAAAAACATTATTTCACGATTTCAGTCTGTGCCCCCCCCAATGTTTTTTTAACCCTCCCCAAGGTGTTATTCCCTTTGGGAATGACTGGTCTGGAATCTTTTGTTGCCGTCATCGAGGGGGTGAACCTGAGGTGAAGCCCCTCTAACAACAGTGGGAGGAGTCATGACAAGGTGGCAATGGTGTAAATAGAAATTAATGTAACAATGTTCAATGATGGAAATGTATGGATATGAAACTAAGCTTGGGAAGAGACTTTGAATATTTTTCTTTGTAAATATTTTATTATGAATGAAGTCTATTTTTGGTTAAAAAAAATCTTTACCTCCTTACCCTTTATCTTTATCACTGTTTGGTACAGAGGTGCCAAAGCTCAGGACAAGGAAAAGCTACAGAGGGTTATTAACTTGGCCTGCAACATCCGGCCACCAAATTTCACTCCATCGAGGACATCTACAAGAGGCGGTGTCTGTAGAAAAGCAGGAACGCACCCCCCCCCCCCCCCACCACCACCCAGGCCACACCCTCTTCACTCTGTTACCATCAGGAAAATGGTACAAGAGCCTGAAGACGAGCTCCCAGCAGCACAACGACAGCTTCTTTCCCGCCGCCATCAGATTCCTGAATGATCAATGAACCAAAGACTCTGCCTTTTCGTGCACTATTTTGATTTACAGCTGCTGCAATATAACACATTTCGTGACTTGTTCATGACAATAAATTCTGATTCTGGCTCTGATTCTCTGGACCTTGCGAGACCTACTGCTTTCCTCCAACATTTTTGTGTTTTAACTACCATTATGCTGTACTTTTTCCAAGAAAGAGCCTCATCCAACCAGACAGCAAGAGAAGTAAATAGTGGCTTTAGAAACTGTATGACTAGTGGTAATCACATGCCGACATTCAATATTATATCAATTCTCAAAGCAAAAATTGTGTTATCTAAAGGATGATTCATCCACCCACTCATTTGTTCATTCATTCATACCCCTATTCAGTTTGCAACCTGCATCTTTATCAGAGCAGTTTTGACTAAGAGTCTCAAATCTGAAACATTTACTGTTTCTCTTTCCACAGTGGAAACTACAGTGATTTTTCTCAAGCTTTGCATTGATCTTGGGACAACAAACATAATTCTTATCAAAATCACACTGGCTGTACCTCACAACATGTCTAATGATCCTCCAAGAGTCCAACCAATTTTTTTACAACAAATCAAGCAGAATAATCGGCAAAGGATTCTTCAACACCTGTCATATTATTACTCCCTGACACAGCTCTAGAAGGAACCAAAAACTTGAAAACAGCAAAAAGAAACAAGCCAGTAACTACCATAGGGGTTGCTGAATGTCCTGGCTGCTTCTGAATGCATGGTCAAATGTGTGTGTTGGGGAACGGCATTGCTATTCATATCATAATATGGCAACAATGCATATTTCTAGCAATCATTCAATACCAATGTGCTAATACTTCACGGTTACAGTTTTTTTGCCATGATTGTGAGCTTGTGCCTGAGATGGCATTTTGAAACTTAAGGATTTTATTTTGAATATTTTATTTAAAATATAAAAACCATGATACATACAATCAAAGAGATAAGCATTACAAACATAATAAAAATACATGATATTTAAATCTCCCCTTACCACCCTAACCCTCTAACCACCCCCCCCTACCCATCCCCCATCCCTATCCTTGTCCTCCCACCCAGACCTAACCCCCAAGAAAGAAAGAAGAAAAAAAAGAAGAAAGAAAGAAAGGAGGTACAAGCCACAAAAAAACATAATTAATTAAATACCATGGACAACACCACCACAGCATGGCCGCAGAATTCACAATTTTAAACCCGTAAACTATACGTTACTTTTTCCAATGGAATACAGGATTTCAATTCCATATGCCATCTATGTAAACTCAAATCAATCTCATTTTTCCATGTAATCACTATACATTTTCTTGCAACAGCTAAACTTAAGGATTTTTGTACTGACTTATGTAACATAATTTTTATTTTGGACTAAATTCCTGGAACAATCTGTTTCACGGAATGAGCTCCCATGTTGTTCCCTTCAGGAATGTCATTGTTGCCGCATTGCCACACATCTACAACAACGGATCTTAACAGTGTAATAGTTCATATTCATCTTAGTTTTCAGTAAGCCTCCAACTTAAACAATTTCTTTCCCCTTTTTTTCTTTTCTTCCTTTTATGAAGGTGCTGACACCTTGGGTATGATAACTCATGCAAGTGGCTGTTAAATGTGAACTTGTACGGTCAGATGTGGATTTCCTGCCAACATTTCTGTGAAACTGAGATTGTTGGACAAAGATGAGACATGGGAGATACTTTGCTTCTTATTCCCTCACCTCCCTTCGCTTTTACCTCTTGCTCAATACCGCACAGACACAGACCAGCAGACACTAGACTAATTTATATGGTTGAAATACCATATTCAGTGGTCTTTGTGATATCCAGCATGTGCTTTTAATATTTAAAGTAACCCACTGGGAGAACAAAGTCAGCAAATTTCCCCTGAGAAGGGATTCACGTGAATGAAAAAGACAGCAGATGTCATGGGCAAAACAGATTAAATGCATGCGTAACATTCTATGAAATTACATTTGAGCTTTTGTGAAATGAGTGGGATGTTTTATGAAAGCTGGAGTGCTAGTCAATAATCTGTATTGTTATTCAATTCACTGTAATAGGCACTGGAAAACCTTTAAGTGCTTAATTTGGTCAGACAGTTCAATAACTCACTACTTGGGATGCCAAATATTAATGGTTGTTCAAAAGCTCAGAGAATAATATGTCAAGCCCCAGGATGAACAGGCATATTCATCACATAAAAATGACTGGCTTGGCAACATATTTACATTAGAAAAAGTGAAGTAAGTAACAAGTTTCACTTGGGGAAAGTGTGGAAGAGATTTTCTTACACTGCTTCAAATAGTGGGTACAATTTATAACAGTTCTCACTACAAGTGGAGGGTAAAAGATGACATCAGGCACCACTTACCTCTGATGGCCAAAGTGATATTATGCTGTTGGAAGTGGGAAAATGTATACAATCCTCAAGACCAAATGAGAGACTTCCATAAATGACTTCACTTGAAAACTCCTATGCAGGCACTCCGGGAGGGCTAAGACCTAACTTATCCCAGTAATTGAAGTGTCCTTTCAAAAGGGCCAATTCAAACTGCAACAGAGCAGCAATAATCTAGCATTGCACACTCATTTTTGCCAAGACTGATCATCTAGTACATTTTATATTGAGACATATAGCACAGTAATAGGCCCTTTTGGCCCCATGAGCCGGTGCCACCTAATTACACCTAACTGATCTACAACCCCGGTATGTTTTGAAAGGTGGGAGGAAACCAGAGCCCCGGGGAAAACCCACACAGACCTGGGGAGAGCATACCAACTTCTTACAGACAGCACGGGATTATTTGTGCCCAGAGATCAACTATGCCCAATAATCCCAATGATCTTTATGCTCAGTCATTCTCATCGCATTTGTAATTCATTTACATTTTCAAATCTTTCACTTGGCAAATGGCAGGTAGAATTTCTATTCTTCCATTTTGAAAATATTGACTTAGATTTGTTTCAACAAAGATAATATTTGCATGAGGTACGAATTTGAGGAAATAGTCCAACTGCAATAAATTTTACATGACATAAAGAAAGCAACATGTCAGAAGGGCTAAATGAGCTAAATGGCTAAATGAGCCATTACATAACTTTTTTAAAGACTTCACTGTCAAGAAATGTCGTCAATGTTTCGGGTTGAAACCTTCAAGAGGCATTATTCAGGAATCAGCTCAAAACATTGATTAACCTTTGCCAGCCTTGGATGCCTCCTGACCCACTGAGTTCCTCCAGCATTTTGTTTGTTGTTCCAGTTTTCCAGCATCTATTGTTTAGAACTTTGAACAGGGGCAGCCAAACTTGCTTAATGTAAGAGACCATATACAATAAGCTCCAGATGTTTGAGAGCAGCAACAATCATGGATTCACAAGTCATGCTCACATTGTGAGCACCGGCTCATACGATTTCTGTCTCAGCCAACATATTTCTGCGAGCTGCACATTATATGTCAAAGAACCGCATGTGGCTTGCGAGCTGCTATTTGGCCACCCCTGACATAGAACATAGAACATTACAGCACAGTACAGGCCCTTTGGCCTATGACGTTGTGCTGATCCATGTACACCTACCAAAAAAAAAGAAATCCTCCTTAACTCATAATCCTCTATTTTTCTTTTATCTATGTGCCTGTTGAAGAATCTCTTAAATGTTGTTCTAGCCTCCTCTTCCATCCCTGGCAAGGCATTCCAGGTACCCACAATTCTTTGTGTAAAAAAAACTTATCCCTAATGTCTCCCCTAAACTTCCCTTCCTTCATTTTGTTCAGATGCCCTCCAGTGTTAGCTACTAGATGCTGGCAGTCCACCTTATCTATGGCTCCCATAATCTTTTAGACTTTCATTAAATCATCTCTCATCCTTCTTCACTCCAAAGAGAAAACCCTAGCTCTGCTAACCTTGCCTCATAAGACATATTTTCCAATCCAGGCAACATTCTGATAAATTTCCTCTACATCCTCTCCGTAGCTCACATCTTTTCTGTAATGAGGTGACCAAGACTGAACACAATATTCTAAGTGTGGTCTCGCCAGAGATTTATCGAGCTGCAGCATTACCTCGTGACTCCTAAACTCAATCCCCTGATTAATGAAACCCAGCATCCTATAGGCTTTCTTAACTGTCCTCTTAACCTGCGCAGTGACCTTGAGAGATTTATGGATTTGGACCCAAGGTCCCTCTGTTCTTCCACACTGTATCCAACCATGTACTCTACCTTCAGGTTTGATTTTCCAAAATACATCACAATATACTTATCCGGCTTGAGTTCTATCTGCCACTTTTCCGGCCAACTTTGCATTCTGTCCATATCCTGTCATAACCTAAGACAGCTTTCAACACTATCTACAATACATCCAACCTTCATGTCATCTGCAAACTTACTGACCCATCCCTCTACTTCTTCGTCCAGGTCATTTATAAAAATCACAAAGAGCAGGGATCCCAGAACAGATCCCTGCAGAACTCCACTAGTCACTGACTTCTAGTCAGAGTATTTTCCATTACTACTATACTCTACTTTCTACAAGCAGGCCAATTCTGAATCCACACAGCTAAGGTTCCATGGATCCCAACTCTTCATCCATGCAATCAGCTGTCACAACTTCCAATTCTTACCCTAACTAGCGCACAACCACCCTTGTTCCTGCTTCTCAACTTCCTTCTTAATTCCCTATATTCTCTCTTTAGGACATCATCCGTAGTCCTATCTGTTATTGTTACCAACATGGACACCTGACTGCTCTCCAGCCCACTTGAGAATGCTGTAGACTTGATCAGAGACATCATTGACCCTGGCATCTGAGGGACATCATACCATCTGGGAGTCTCGATCTTGTTCAGAGAACCTCCTATCTATTTGCCAAACTATCGAATCCCCAATCGCTATAGCTATCCTCTTCCCCTTGCTCTTCTCCTCCCCTTCATTTTACAATTGACATAGGATGCACAATAGAGTTGATTTTCAACCATTTTGCATGCTGATTGTCTGGAGTGTCAATTTCACTCATATCACAGGGGTTTAATTAAGAAGGGGTTCATCTCCCTATCTTCACTGAGACCTGACCAGCTAAAAGAAAAGAGGTTTTTTTAACCTTTAGATAAGAGAGCAGCTATTACAGCTCAGGCTTCAGCACCATTATTTCCTTGGAGCTGGTCAACAAGCTCCAAACCCTGGCCCACTGCACCCCCTCTAAAACTGGATCCTTGACTCCCTCATCAGAAAACCACAGTGAGTATTAATTGGAAATAACATCTCCTAACTATCAACAAAGGCGCACCTCAAGGATGCGTGCTTAGCTCCATTCACTATAAACCCATGGTTGTGTGGCCAGGAACAATTCTAAAGCTATCTACAAATTTGCTGATGACACCATGGTTGTCGGCAGAATAACAACCGGCAATCAGGAAGCATACAGGAGGGAGATAGTTCAGTTCGTTGAGTGGTGACACACCAACAACCTTGCGCTCAAACTTAGCAAAACCAGTGTGATAGTACAGATCTATCACCAATGTACATAGTGTATATAGTTACTGTATCTAGACTGTGCTTACAGCGATTGGCTGAGAGCTAAGCCACACCTATTGTCTGGGCCTTAAAGGGTTGTGTCCCTAGCCAGGTCGGATCATTCCGGACTGGTCGGCCACCTGTGAAGAGCTCCTGTCTTTTGCTAATAAAAGCCTTGGTTTGGATCAACAAGTCTTTGGTTCTTTCGACGAGCTCTACAATCCAGGGAGATGACTGTGGACTTCAGGAGGAAGTCAGGGGAACACAGTCCTCATCGAGGGCTCAGTAGTGGAGGGTCAAGGACTTCAAATTTCTGGGTGTCAACATCTCCTAGGATCTGACCTGGAACTTCCATGTTGCAATCACAAAGAAGGCTCACCAGCATCTATACTTTGTGAGGTGTTTGAGGAGATTCAAAAGTATCTACAGTTGTATTGTGGAGAGTATTCTGGCTGGTTGCATCACTGTCTGGTACGGAGGTGCAACTCTCAGGACAAGAAATAACTCAGAGGTTTGTTAACTCCGCCTGCGACATCACAGGCACCAGCCTTAACTCCTTCAAGGACATCTACAAGAGATAGTGTCTGAAGAAAGCAGCCTCTATCCTCAAGGAACCCTCACACACCCCTACCCCCCACCCCGGCCATGCTTTCACTCTGCTACCATTGGGAAAAAGGTACAGAAGCCTAAAGACGAGCACTCAGCAGCACAAGGACAACTTGTTCCCCGCTGCTATCAGATTCCTGAATGATCAATCAACCAAAGACACTGCCTTACCTTGACTTCTCACGCACAATTTTCATTTTTTTGTAAGGTGGCATGAATGAATGTTTGCACTGCAATGCTGCCACAGAACAACTAGTTATGTGACTTGTTCATGACAATAAATTCTGATTCTGATTAGCTCCAGAATAACCAGACACTTTTCCTCTAATCACACAAACTCTAGACGGATAATGCCGGCAGTCATAAACAGACATAATCCTAACACAGACTGGGATAATGGCTCATGGAACATCTCGAGTGTAGTAAAGGCATGGAACATAAAACATAAAAGAAAGAAAAGAACAGCATGGGAACAGGTCCTTTAGCCCATCATGTGTTTTTCAACCATGATGACAAATTAACTGACCTCCACCTGTCTGCAAATGATCTGTATTTGCCTTCCCTGCTTGTTCATGCATCTGTCCAAATATCCCTTAAAATTGCTATTGTATTTGCTTCTATTTCCTTCCATGGCAGCGTGTTCCAAGCACTTGGTGTTCTATATGTAAAATCAAGCCTTGCAAATCTCCTTTAAACGTTCCTCCTCTCACCTTAAATCTATCCACCATTTGCCACCATTCTTGGAAAAAAATAAAGTAATTGAAATTCTCACTGTATTAAAATCCAAGGCAAGTTATATTACTTCCATTGAATTGGCTATACTAAAAACAATTATAGATGCTTTCCATCATAAAAATGTTTTCAACGATCAATTCCAAACTTTGGTCCTGAATGAGGGGTGAGAATATACTTGGCTTCCAATATACTCCCACCATTTGTGAAGCAGAATTATAGAAGATTCTAGGAATGATATGTACTTGGATCATCTTCTTTCCTAGTGGTGCTTCTGGTAGCTGACACAACGTCATTTTGAATGAGTAAATTCACTGACTTCTCCAGTGAGTGACCAGGATGAACAGCAGTGACCTATCAAGAGATCCAGGCTTGTTTCAATAAGATTTTGTTTCCGTCTAAAAAAAAAAGATTTATTGGCAGGATCTTTCCAAATTAAACCCTTTGAAACTCTGACTCAAGGGATAAGCATCTTGCAACAGACCAGAGTCTACCCTATCAATTAATGCATTCATTACATATTAGGAGACTCTGCATTTTCTGACAGAGATACTTACAGGCACTTACAGGGAATATGCGGCTTTACAATAGGGTGTTCAGGCCACCTGAAAGAGTCTATTGCCTGATCTCAGAAGCAGACTCAGCACTGGTCAGTACTTGGAGGGGAGACCGCCGAGGAACACCAGGTGCTGTAGATTTCTGTGAGGGGCGATGGACAAAATGATGACTCTCTGTCTACCTTACAGCAGACAGCACTTCATGTCTGTTGCATTCTAAATGTAGCATTACCTGACAATATCGGAACCTTTACCTTTATTATATAAACTGCACACTCAGCGTTGTGCATTTTTCCTGAAAGCGTTTCTTTGCATACTTTTTTCAGTCTTCTAAAGTAATTCCAAACCCTCAGAAGTAGTTGCATATTTGCAGCTTATCACTTCCTCTGTGTGCCTCGTGCTGACACTTGTGCAACACTGTATATTATGACAATTGTAATATCTTATCTCTTCTGTTCTGCTTGCAACCGATGGTAATTTGTAACAAAGGCAGAACACAAGTAGGAGGTCTCCTTAACATTTGTTCCCTAACCAACACTAGATGTATTGCAACATATCCTCATCAACAAGGGAGCTGAAGATGGGAAATAGAAAGACCAGCTCAGCTCAGAACCATTTATTTTTGTTCCTTTCCATCCTATTTTCTTCATTGTTCATGTCACTTGGAAAGTAAAAGCTAACATTTTCTGGTGTGCAACATTAGTAGGGAACCCCAGCGACTCAAAGGGAGTGTGGGTGGTTTGGAAAATCACAGAGACTGTAAATGCTTGCATAGCGGTTAACGCAACGCTGTTACAGCGCAAGCGTTCGAATCGCGTGATGTCTATAAGGAGTTTCCATCTGCTTGGGTTTTCCCCAGGGGCTTCAATTTCCTCCCGCCATTCAAAACATACTGGGGGTTGTAGGCTAATTGGGTGTAATTGGGCAGCATGGGCTCATGGGCTGAAAGGGCCTGTTACCGTGCTGTATATCTAAACTTTTTTAAAAAATTAAAATTCACATTGTATATCTTATTCTAGGGACACTTGAAGAGAAGTTCTCAGTGAAGAGACTTTAAAAAAACAATTATGATTCTTCTGTGAATTCATGGATACCATGAAGGGCAGATTCCAGGAAAGAATGGTTAATGGTTATCAGTTGAGATTTGCTGGTGAGATTTATGAGGATGGTCTTCAGAGGTCTTGTTCATACCATTAGCTCTGACATCACCCTATTCAGTGGCATACAGAAGCTAGGGTTAGCAGCAAATTCATAGCTGGGATGGTTACTGAAGATGTATTATTTCTCAGCACCCTGAGTCTTTCCCACCAGGTGCTTCTGAGATCTTTGTATCTAGCAACCAAGAGTCATATGTTGAAACACATTGGCCCCTATGAACAGCTGTTGTGAGTCAAAGGCTTTCAGGAGTCCCAGAAGGATCTTCACAACCTGCAATCTCACACCCTTCATCTTTCAGTTGACAAGACTTTGCCTTTGTAATCACACACAATGCTTTAAAACTAGCACATAGTGATAGCTGCTTTGGAAACATAGATTAACCAATATTGTTTAATGCTAATGGTTAAAAAAATTTGAATATTTGATGTCCTTTCTAATCCATACAGTGAATGAATGATATTGTATAGTGGAACCTTAAAAACTCATGGACACAATAAATGGCCGCTGAATCATTGAGAATCTTGCCATTAGACCATACCCACTCAAAAAAATTATTCAAGATTTAAGATTCTTTTATTTTCATGTAATAAAACAGAAAATGATATAACAGGAAATTTTCTTTAGACTACTGTAAGGAAGAAAATATTCACCATCAGCACAAGACAAAGAAAGAGAAGCAATTGAGATTCCCTGTATAGTCATTAGATGTCCATGGATTCACCTCCAGGATTCCCTCAGCCTCCACAGCCACACGGCTTTCACTCCAAACCTTTGGCAACCCGAGCTCCAGATCCAAACCTATCAGGAAGTCCTCAGCACCCTAGGCACCCTCTTGCATCTCCATTCTGATACCTGGTACCCCAACAGCCAGTCTGAAGCCAGTCACCAGCAGCCCACAACCTGCGTTGGTTCCTTGCCTCGGGTTAACTATAGTCCTCCTCCTTCTTCAGCTTCAGAGCCCCTCGCTGGTCTGCTGCTATGGACACTACTCCTTCTCAAATCTGGGGGGGGGGGGGTGGTATTTGCCATGTTTTCTGGTGCCCACTGCCAGACCTCTTCTACCCCAGAGTCTGCAACCCCTTTGGGCCGCTGCTGATGGAGTTAATGACAGTCAAACTGGGCGGATGAACCCCATGGGGGAGTGCTGTATCTCTGCTCTCCGTGAGTCCACACCAGCAGCAGTGCAGCCATTACACCAGCTCTGGCAGCACCACTATATTTTTTTTCTTCACCTTATCAAGTGGAAGAAAATAAAGGTAATATAAATCTGCAATCATTTTGAAAGAGGCTTAAATGTGATGCTTCTCCACCCTAATGTCTGATTAATGTCCATCAATATGAGTCCAGATTTTGCAATCAGAAAATTAAGAGCAAAGTCAGTCTTGTAAGATGTAAGACTGAGAGAAACTCATTCAATTCTGTGTACACCAAATCACTGTGGCATGAGGAATCAATGTTGCGAAACATAGCTGTTTTATTTGTGTTATCAGAGTTGTTAATGGAATGGAATGCAGAGAGTTACCAGAACTAAATCAAGATGATAAGAGTGACACAATTTGTGTCATTGAATCTGCTTGATAATCTTTATCGCCTCTTTTACCCAATACATTTAGCTTACCAGTTGTAGTTGGTTTGTGAAAAATAAAAATAACAGCACACAAAAAAATTGAAATTACACATACTGCCAACCCAAAATAGAAGTAATAAAAATTGAATACTGATACATCTCCATTGGATTTCTTTGGAGTTAAGTTCTGATACATTAAAATGGGTCTTCCTTGCAAGGTGGGCAGACATTCATATTTTAAATACCTCACTACCAGATAGTTTTGCGTTGGTCCAATTGCACCAGACTTGTATCCTTCCACTAGTATTGGATTAGTACTTCATCATCTTGTAAGCTGAATGTGAATTTTAGAGATTAATTGAAAGAGAGAGAGAATTTCAATCGCAATACACAAAATTGCTAGAGAAACTCAGCAGATCACACATCTAAATTTCTTCAGCACTTTTCTGTTCTGCACTTGACCCCATTATCTGCATATTTAGAACATAGAACATTACAGCACAGTACAAGCTCTTCAGCCCTTGAGGTTGTACCGACATTATCTCTGAATTTCAATCAATTTGTATCAATTTACTTTGCTAACCATTTTTATCATCCCACAACATTTTACTGATATTAAATTTTCACTCGTTTTAGTTTCTGGAATGTATTCACATCCTGTTAAAATACTTGTTCCGCATATGTATTATTTATCTGTGTGTATGTTATGTCTGGTTGTGTGTCTGCGTGATTTTTACTGAGGACTGGAGAGCGCTGTTTCATCGGGTTGTCCTTGTACAAGCAGATGACAATAAACTTGACTTTCAAATCTAGTGTCATTGAGACCAATTTTAATGCCCTTCCTTAGCTAGACCAACGCATTCAACATACCATGCTGATTGAATCCAGGACTTGACTGCACTTCATGTTGAAGGAGTGACTGTACCAAGTGCCTAAGCAGAGACGAATTGCATATTTTCAAATTAAACTATTTCTGTATTTAGCCATTTGTGAAGTAAAGAGTTGAATTAGTTGAAAATAAATGCATGAGCCCTTGATCTAGCTTATTGAAAGAATCAAAAATGACAGAAAAAAATTCCAGTTGTAGAATTGTGAAAGAACCAAATGATTTAGTCATTGAGTCACACAGCATGGAAAGAGGCTTTGTTCCGTACTATGTGTTTGTACCAAATGTCAAGCATCTGTTTACACATATTCCATTTTATTTTCCCAACATTCTTATCAACTCGTCCTCAGATTCACTCACTCATTTACATACTAGAGCCAATTAACCAACCAGTCAACAGAGGAAACCACGTGGTCAGAGGGAGACTGTGCACTCAGACAACACCGACTGGAGTTGTGAGGCATCATGTTCACCAGCTCAGCCACCCATTTAAATTACAACTTCAGGATGCCAACCACAGAATAATCTCAAAAAGAAACCTGTAATCCAGATCATTTCTATTTCCCACCAGAAACATAGACAATAAGTGAGGAGAAGTGCGTGGTTAGAATGTGGAACATGATGCAATTGGAATAATTGAAGCAAGCAATAAAAAGGAAGCTGTTTGGGTACTTGAGAGAGAAAGGAATAGAAGAATATGAGAGGTTTCAATGATGTTGGATCGGAGGAAGCTTGCAATGCATAAACCAGCATAAACCAATTTGACTGAATGATCTTTTTCTGTTCAGTAACCTCTGTGCAATGTAAAATAATCTAAGGTACTGGAGATATCTTTATGTTTTGGAGTCTAGTTCTTATAGTAATTAAAAATGGTAACCACTTTGCAAATGTATTGATCTCGAAGAGAAAAGGTTAACGAGTGTTGTAATGAATACTCCCATGCTTACATGTCTGTCCATGGCCTTGTGTTCTGTCCCATCCTGATCACCCGCAGAATGGAGGAACAGCACCTGATTTTCCGTCTGGGCACTCTCCAGCCAGATGGCATTAACGCTGACTTCTCTGCTTTCTGCTAACCAGCTCGCCTTTTCTTCCCCCTCCCCCTTTCCAGTTCTCACCCCTCCCTTCCCCCTTCCCCCATCCCCCCTCCCCCTTCCCCCATCCCCCCTCCCCCTGATCACTGCTGTCCCTTCCCTCCCTTCTCCATCTATTATCTCACGCCTTTGCCACTGTCTCCCCCATCCTTTTGTCCGGATGCTCGCCGACACTCTTTCATACCTTGATGAAGGGCTCAAGCCCAAAACGTCCATAATGTATTTTTACCTTTGTTACATAATGGACCCTGTTTGACCACTGAGTTTCTCCAGCATTTTATGTTTTTACTGTTGTAATGAATCAGTTGGCTTAGCTTGCAGAATTTTCACCAAACTGTAAACAAAAACTAAAGTAATAGTGTAATATTAAATAATAATAATATAAACTCAAGTGGTTCAATTTCACATCATACCCCAGGAGCTACATCCATCGTGTCCCTGGCAATGTGCTTGAAGGTTTGTCCCCTTTAACAATTCAAAATGCCCAATCAGTGGGTTCACTGCCTGATTGATTCAATCAGCTGAACTCCCAGGAGATAAGGGGGGGGGGGGGGGGGGAAATGGATGCTGAAAGCATGACTGACTGGGTGTTCTTGCAAAGCAAGCAATTTCCTTACAGTCCACTTCCATGTGTTCAATAGTAATTAGTGAGATAAATACATCTCTTGGAAAACCTTTAATAAGATTACACCAAAGATATGGTTTCTGAGTCATGAGTTTTTTGGTGAGCTCTGATATCACTAGTTCAAAGATAAATTTCAGCATAATGGTTAAATCTCCCGATCAAATACAGAAGGTGAATTTCACAGAGTCATGGAGAAAAGGCACTCTGACTGAAATCAATTAGTCAGTTTTACATGTCTGGCTTCATGAGAATAAAATGTAATTAATAGTGTCTCATATGAATGGAAACATAAATACCCCAAGGTGACCAAATTTATTGATATTCTCTGAGGCTTCTTCATTCAGTTGTCACTGGATTAATTATAACTTAATTCAGAGGCACGTTTTGCCTTAATTTAACAGATATAGATTAATATACAACAATCAAATTTTAAAGTAGATTTCTTCCTCATCCCAAAGAGAAAAAACTGAAGATTTTTTTTCACTGTCATTCCTCGTTCAAGCAAAATTGCCCAGTCTCACTTCTATTCAAACAAACTCAAGTGGTTCAATTTCACATCATACCCCAGGAGTTACCAGGAGCTACATCCATCGTGTCCCTGGCAATGTGTTTGAAGGTTTGTCCCCTTTAACAATTCAAAATGCCCAATCAGTGGGTTCACTGCCTGATTAATTCAATCAGCTGAACTCCCAGGAGGTAAGGGGAGAAAAAATGGATGCTGAAAGCATGACTGACTGGGTGTTCTTGCAAAGCAAGCAATCTCCTTGCAGTCTACTTCCACATGTTCAATAGTAATTAGTGAGATAAATATATCTCTTGGAAAACCTTTTATAAGTAGATTAGAAGAGGGTACATCAGGAAAGAGTAGATATGCTCTTGAGAAGGAAACATTAAATATAGGCAGATATCAAGGTAGATAAATCCCCAGAGTCTGACAGGATCCATTCCAGGATCCAGTGAGAAGCCAGTGGGGAGAATGTGAAGGCTCTAATGGAGGTACTTTCTTTTTTATAAGCTTCATGCAAGGTACCAAAAGAGTAGAAAAGATGTTCCATAGGGTTAAGCCAGGAACATGAGTATTTAGTAGGTAAGATCTATACTCATTTAGAAAGGCAGGGACTGATTCGGAGGAGCCAACCAAGAAAACTGACGACAGAAGTCATGATTTGCATGATTAGCAAGGCTTTTGTAAAGCCCCGCATGGTAGGCTGGTCAGTAAAGTTAGGGCACAAGGAATTGTGCCAGCAAACTGGATGCAAAATGGGCTTGGTGATAGGATGCAGAGGGTAGTGGTCAAGGGGGATTTTACTGACTGTACCTTTATAAAAGTGACATATCACATAGACCATTGTTATTATAGATAGGTAGATAGATAGATAGAAGCTGCTTTCAGGTGCATTCTCCACCAAGAATGCGCCTGCAGAAGTGGATTCAAACCTGTGGAATGGTCGTTCAGGTGGCAGCACTGAAAGTGCAGTGCTGGCCACCTGAAAGGGACAGCTGCATTTGAGGTGCCTCGGAGCGCACTCTGGCTCCTGATCCTTCGTGCTGTCAGTGCTGGGGCAGCCAGCGCGGGCTGTACCAACACTGATCCCACTGCCCCGTGCTCTCCCCACAGCCCTGTAAGTCCCCACACTGCTCTGCCCCGCGCCGACCACCCTAGCATCCCACGCCTGCTGCCCCAGCAGTGACAACCCTCTCCTGCCGCCTCAGCACTGACAGCCCACACCAGCCGCCCCAGCACTGACATCCTGCACTGGCCACCCCATCACTGACAGCCCGTGCTGGCTGCCCCAGCACTGAGTCCGCTACGGTTGCTCCTGTCCTGACGTCCCGCACCAGGGGGCAGGGTCAGCAGGGAGGGGGGCTGTCAGGCGCTTGCCAGCTGTTTGTCATCCCCTTAGCAGCCGCTTTAAGGTGGCCGCATTCAGGTGCCGGGGGACCTCAGTGCTCCGGCGATTATCCCTCCCGGAGGAGGGTTACTAAATGCGCCTCGCAGGTGACTCCTGTACTTTCAGGTGGCCTCCCAACAGCCGCACAGAAGTCAACTATGCGGTTTTACATCGGGGTATTTTGGCCACCTGAAAGTGTCTAGAGAGATATAGATTTAAAAATTAGAAGCATATACAAGAGTTTAGTGGATTGATTGATAGGTTTGCTGATGGTGGAATAGCAGATAGCAAAGAAGGTTGTAAAAGGATACAGGGGGATGTACACTGGATTTGGAAAGTTGGGCAGATCAGAATTTAATCCAGACGGGAGTCATCAAATACGAGTGGACATGTACAGTAAATAGCAGAGTCCTCAATGGAAACTTGGGAGTGCAACTTCATAGCTCTCTGAAAGTGGTGGGTAGGATAGTGGAAGAAGGCATTCTGCATACTTGTCTTTAATAGGTTTGTAGGTTGTTCTAACTTATCCAGGGTGTCAGCAGGTGGTCGAAGAGTAAGGGTGATGTCCATATGTGAGAAAACATGTGGCAGAGTGGGGAATTCAACTTCTCGAAGAGCCACCATAATCTTGATATGCTGAACAGTCTCCCGAATGTTGTAAGAAAATATGGAAATACACAAAGGATTCAATGATGATGGAATTAATACTTGACTAAAAACTTTTCCAACAGACTCTTTGGAATAGAATAAGAATCAAGTTTATTGACATGAATGTGAGTCACAAACTGTTGTTTTGCAGCAGCAGGATTTGTGCATGAGAAGGGAAAAATGCTATAAATTACAGTTCTGTAAACACAATATTTAAAAATAAATAATTACAGCAAAAAAGAAGAAAAAAGTGAGGTATTGTCTACAGGTTAATTGTTTTCAGGAATCAGATGGTGGAGGGGAGAAGCTGTGTTTGTAACATTGTATCTTTACGTTCCTGTACCTCCTTTCTGATGGTAGTAGTGAGAAGAGGGCATGACCTGGGTGGTGGGGGTCCTTGTTGATGGAGGCTGCTTTCTTGAGATACTTCCTCTTAAATATGTCCTTAATGGAGTGAAGACTAATGCCCATGATGGTGCTGGCCAAGTTTTCCTGTCCTTGGCAGTGATGCAACTAGTCAGAATGCTCTCCACTGTAGAAATTTGCAAGAATCTTTGATGACATACTATATCTCTTCAAACTCCTAATGAAATACAGCCGCTGGAGAACCTTCCTCATGATTGCATTGGCATGATGTTGACACCCAGGAATTTGAAGTTCCTGACCCTCTCCACTGCTGACCCCTCCGTGAGGACTGGGTCGTGTTCTCCTGATTTTCCCTTCCTGAACTCCACAACCAATTCCTTAGTTTTGAGTGCAACGTTGTTGTTGTGATACCATTCAACTAGCTGATCCATCTTAATCCTGCGCACTTCCTCATTGCTGTCTATTATTCTGATGACAACCATGGTGTCATCAGTAAATAGGTAGATGCCATTTTAATTGTCCCAAGGGTTTGAGGGATTCAAGAATTTTGATAATAAATTTTGATGGTAAGGGTGGGTTGGAAGCCCAGTGAAGCACAGAGATTGGCAATCAGAAGAATAGAGCAGGTAGATAGGAAGGAGGAGCATCTGGGCCCTGGCACGATTGGTGATTTATTGCTTGACATCTAGGTAATTGTGTGGGATGAAATGAATTGGTGTGGGAAATTCCATTGCAAGGTACAGACCTGAAAGATAAAATGTATGTGTTGCGACATTTTTAATGAAATTACAGTCCAGTGTACTCAATAAAAGGACATGATTGTTTCCAGAGTGACCAATGAAGGTTTCCCAGGAAAACGAAGCATCTAATTATTTCTTGCACATCTCATTTAGAAATTGTTTGATGCACTAACATAATTCATGCCAAAAAGAACTCAGTAGGATTTCTAGAGTGATGTAAAATAGTCCAGGCTGGTAACTATCATTTTTCTCTTCAGCAAACTTGCATATTCCATTGTTTAAATCCTGAAATAAACTATGGTTCATTTCTATATCATAGTAATTATTGAATGATTTCTGTTAAAATAGTCTACAAATATTCATGTGTGTTTGCAAGCTCTGTTCTGGCTACAATAAATATCTACTTCAAACAAATTAAGATCTGAAATATTCAGCTTGCAAACAATCTGGCAAATTGTGTAATGAGCACTCATAACTGAAGGTTTGCTCATTACAGAATTTTGCCAGATTGATTGACAGTGAAAGGAATTAAGGGACAGGCTTCATATGGAATGCAGGAGTGGCATCAGCGCTATTGCAGCAGAGCTTCAGCAAATTATAAGAAACTGAAAGGACTTAGCAGATCAGTCAACATTTCAGCAAAACTAAGGAAATTCAACATATTCCCCTTGACTATCAGCAAACTTCGACAGGTGCGCGCATCATTGAAAGCACACTTGCTGGATGCACCACAGTGGTACGGGAGGGGCTTGCTCAAGATTAGCTGAAGCTACAGGAGGTAGCGCATGCAGCTCAGAACAAATGCAAACTTCTCCCCCCTCCACGGAATCCATCTACCTCACCTGCAGCCTCGGAAAGGCAACCATCATACTGAAGAACTCATCACACCATGGGTGCTCTCTTTTCTCTCTCCTCCCACTGAGGAGAAGGATTAAGACTGTGAAACCATGCACGAACAGGCATGAAGATGGTTTCTTCCCAACAGTTGTCAAGATCCCAAATAAACCCCACAAAGGTGTTATCATGGGTGCTAATTATCTTTCATTTCAATCCTATACTCTGTAATTGGTGCTCTTTACATGGCTGTACAAATATTAGAGATCTATTATAAGAATTTTTATGACTTTACTAGGTATGATGTGACAAGTAAACATCAAGTTTAAACTCTTATGGAGACTATGGTTAGTGTGGTAATAAGCACGATGCTATTACAGTGCCAGCGACCCAGGTTTGGATCTGGCACTGTCTGTTCCAGTTTCCTCCCACCTTTCAAAACGTATGGGGTTGTAGATTAATTGGGGTATTCTGGCTCATGGGCAGGAAGAGCCTGTTACTGGGCCGTGGATCTAAAGTTAAAACCAAATTTAAAGTAAGAAGGGGTGATATCTAATATATTAATTCGTTTACTCACATCCCACCACTGAGGTCCTAATTACAGATGGGAAGTCACCTTGATTGCATACCTGATAATAGATGAGCTATTCCGAGCACCTTTTGGGGACAGACAACTAAGTGGGAAGAATATAATATTTAAGTATATTCTTAAAAATTTTTTTTGATAAAGTATAACATTGTGTCACTTCTGCCAATTCCTGGCACATAACTATTCAAAGGTGAAGGAATATTCATGATAGCACTGGGAAACATCCATGCATTGTGAGCACATTGAGCAACAGCTGCTCCCCCTCCACCATCAGACTCCTCAACAACAAACTCAATCAGGGACCCATTTAAGGCCTCTTGTGCTCTTTAATGATTTTTTAAATTCTCTCTGTTTACAGTTCCTTGTTTGTTTGCATCTATACGCTGTGTACCGTTTTTCTGCCTCGCCTGCAGAAAAAAAAGAATCTCAGGATTGTATGTTCTCTGACAATAAACCTGAAAATCTGACATAGAAGTTCAGCATTATCAGTTGAAGGAAATCAACTAAACTATCCACTCATCTGGATGCCTCGCCAAGCAGCACCTGTGGGCCCTCATTAGCCGATATAAAACCAATAGAACAGAAGTAGAAGCAAATCATCCTTGCTTCTGAGAGACAATCTGAGATTGCTTGTTTTCCAATTTGAATGGAACATTATGAGGTTGTTCAGCTTTGTAATTCTATGATTGCCACCTGGTGGTACTTTTTGCTGCTAATAAAAACCAATGAAAGTACAGGACATATTGTTTTATCCAAAACCCTTGGGACCACACACTTTTTGCAATTTTTCAGATCATATAATAATAGTAATAATAAGTAATTGCGCTGATTTCAGATTCATGCAAAACAAAGACACTGACACAGAATTCTTCAAAGTCTTCAGCTGGCTGCATTAAAGATGACACATGGGAGGAGAAGGTATATGTTACCTTCTTTGAACCCACTCAGTCAGCACACGATCAAGGGCATACATTGCCCTATGCAATGTTTTCCTATTTTCCGTTAGTTTCTGATCATCGCTGTAAAACTTCTCCAACTTACCTTTCTGCTTCTTTAAGTCATACATGGTGGTAGGTCCCAACAACAATAATCTTCAGTAAGATGATGCACAGATGCACCACGTTCAAGCTTCTTCAATAACTCCACTTTTGCGCTATTGATAATGACTGACGTTTCCTTTTCTGCTTCTCTCTGTTATCCATAGGGGACTTTGCATCTCATTTTGACATTTTCACAATCTTCAAGGTCTGTGAGTAGCAGAGGCACATCTGACTGGTGTTGGACGGGGGTGGGTCGCATCAGGTCATCTTTGGCACCAAGCACGATCTTTGCTGTGCAGACAACATCCATGAAAAAAAATGTTTGGCTTTCGGAGGTTTCAATTTTTAGAAGTTCGGATAAAAGATTATTTACCTGTACCAATATACACAACTGAAGAAATGCTCAGGCCAGAAACATTGAATGCCTTTTGCTTTCTATGGATGCTGCCTGACCTGCTGAGTTATTTTTAACCAAAAACAGTCTTTATTTGCAATAAATTATTTACAAAAGTCTCTTCCCACCCTTAGCTTTGTATCCACACATTTTCATCACTGTACATTGTTACATTAATTTCTATTTTCACCATTGCCAACACCGTAGCACCTTGTCATTACTCCCCCTCTGTTGTTTGAGGGGGCTCTCCCTCAGTCTCAGACCCTCAATGCCGAGTAATAGGAGAACTCTAGACTGTGGTCCTTCCCCACAGCGCCCTCATGTTGGCTATGCCAAGCCTCAGTGTGTCCTTCAGCACATTCTTCTGCAGTTTGGAATGTTCCAGTTGGCAGTATTTCTGGACCGACATCTCCGTGTGCAGAAAGACCCACAGCTTTCGGACAGTCCAAAGTGCATCTTTCACTAAGTTCTGGATGTCTGTCTCTGAGTGCGTCCCCAGAAACAACCTGTAAATCAGAAAGTCCTCTGCCATGCTGCTTCTGGGGATAAAATGTGATTAGTTACCGAAGAGCATTGCTTCCCTCTTTTTCCAGTTTACCTTTGTGTCCAATGCAGACTCAAACTATGGACAATCATGTAATTGAACACAAGATGGTGACGTTGTCCATGAATAGGGATGTCTTGACCTGAGTGCCTCCACTGCCTGGCAACATCACTCCTCTTATGCCCTTGACCTTCCTGATGGATTTAACACAAATAAGACTAGAGAATGCGGGCAACCCTGCCTGACGTCCAACTTGATGTGGAAGCTGTTCCTCCCCCAATGATATGTATGACCATTTAGAGCAGTTTAATCCAACTCTGGATTCACTCCCTATAGCCAATTTTGGAGAGCACATCCATCATGTGCAGGAGTGATTTACAGTTGAAAGCCTCCTCCTGGTCTAAACTGACCAGGCAGGTGTCAACACCCTCCCCCCCACTCCCAATCCTCCACGTAGGCAATGGTATCTCAGAGCATTGTGTGAGTCAGTCAGAGATTTCTGAGTTTCTCAAGCACTTTTATGTACTGCACTAGAACCCCAGTATCTTCAGATTTCTTGATTACCTACAATACCCACAACATTGCATCTTTACATCACAGTATTTTTCATTTCAATGGGATTTAAGCAGTGCTGGGAGAAAAAAAACAGCACCTATTGCCAAGTTATATTTCCAGCGACTTGGTGGAAAGTGATGGGCACATTTGTCTTTCTTGATTGTAATGAAGCTTGACACCTTTGTCTTTCTTGCATGTAAAAGTTGTTGATATAAGATGTGCTGTCAAAGAAGCTGTGACAAGTTGTTGCAGTGCATCTTGTTGATACAAAACCAAGTTGTGACATCTTACAACAACCAAAGTATTTCAGTAAAGCTAGGTAAAATTTTAACATGATATTGGGGATAAATGACTTTCTCTTCTTTGAAATTGTGTTGTGGAATTTTTACAAAAATACTCTGAAGTGCTGGGGGAAGTCAGCCAGTCTCTCCACGTCCATAACAAGCAAAGATATATCTGGTTTTTATGGACGATGAAAGACCAGCTGAGTTCCTCCAGCATTTCAGTGCGATTTTACTAGTCACAGAGAGTGCAGACTTTTCGTGTTTCACTCGGTGGAATTTTAACATCTAGCTGAGTAAACAGATGGGTTTTCAGCACAAACTGCAACAGTGGTGGAGGGAATAACTGTTTAAATGGATGCATGAGAATAATCAATTCTTGACTATTTAAGGTGGCAGATGGGGTGCCCATCAAACAAGTTATTTTGTCAAAGATGACTTTGAACTTCCTGATTGTTATGAAAGTGTTATTGCAACATTTTCAAAGTTATATTAGTTGCATAACTTTGAGGACATTCACACAGAATTATGATAGAAAGTAAAAATAATTTGATGAGATGTGAAGAATATTTTGCACTATTTAAAGTGTGATTTATGTTAATATGAAGACTTGCTTTAGCAGTAATAATCACAGAGAGCTTTATGACCAGGATAAACATAAAGCTGATTTTAACTGTCATTTTTTTAATAAAGTAGATATTAATGTCTGGAATTGAAATTGAGAAGAAATCAAAACAAAAATCCTTGGAAATACTCAGCGTGTCCATGCATATTGATGGGAAAGAGAAACAAAGTCAATGTTTCAGTTTGGAGACCCCGTCACCACAACCTAAAAGGAGACAAAAGATGTGGGGAGGTGAGAGAGGGGATGCTTCTGATAGGGTGACCAGGCGGACAAGCAAGGGAAATAATTAGGGGAGGAGTTTGGAGATTCTGCGGCTACAAAGAGACTCCAAGATAGTGTGTTGCCTCCCGGGTACTAAGGTCCAGTGTGTCTCAGAGCAGGGGCAGAATATTTTTAAGGGGGAGGGGGAACAGCCAGAGGTGATGGTACATATTTTTACCAATGACACAGGCAAGAGTGGGGTAAAGATCCTACAAAGTAAGTTTAAGGGGGTCACAAAAGAGTCTGAAGAACAGGACCTCCAAGGTGGTAATCTCTGCATTACTCCCAATGTCATGAGCTAAGGAAGGTCAGAGCAGGAAGAATGCAGACAAATGTGTGGCTAAAGGCATTGCTGCAGGGGGCAGGGTTTCAAGTTCTTGAATCATTGGAACTTTTCCTGGAGAAGGGATGACCTATACAAGTTGGATGCATTGCACCTGAACTCAAGAGGAACCAATCTCCTGGGAGGGAAATTTGCTAATGCTTTTAGATGTGAAGAGGGTGGGGGTGGGGGGAGCGGGGGGGGGAGTGCTTTAAACTAGATTTGCAGGGGCCTGGGAACCAAGGTGAAGAAACATACAACATAACAAATTCTGGTTAGCCTGATGTCAGTGGTTGGGAAGATGTTGAAGTTGATTTTCGAGAATGAGGTGATGGAGTATTTGCAGACACGTGACAGGGTAGGTCAAAGCCAGCACGGTCCCCTTAAGGGAAAATCTTGCCTGACAAATTTACTGGAATTCTTTGAGGAGGTGAAAGGTAGGCTGGATAAGGGAGATGAAGTAGATTTCATAAGGCATTTGACAGGATGTTGCACACAAGTCTACTGAACAAGATAAGAGCCCAGGGTATAACAGAAAACATACTAGTGTGGGTAGAGCATTGGCTGATTTGCAGGAAAGCAGAGAGTTGGAACACAAGGATCATATTCTGATTGGCTGCCAGTTGCTAGTCGGTGTTGGGGCCGCCTCTTTTATTAATTTTATTATTAATGATTTGGATTATTAAATGAATGGATTTGTGCCCAAGTTTGCAAACAATACGAAGGTAGTTGGAGGAGCGGGTAGTGTAGAGAAAACATGGAAGCTGCAGAAGGACTTAGATGGATTGGGAGAATGGGCAGAGAAATGGAAATGAAATATAATGTTGGAAAGCACTTTAGTGGAAAAAATAAATGGGCAGACTATTTTTTAAATGGGGAGAAAATTGAAAATACCCAGATGCAAAGGGACCTGGGAGTCCTGTGCAGGATAGCCTGAAGGTAAACTTGCATGTTGAGATGGTAGTGAAGAAGGCAAATGCAATGCTGACATTCATTTCAAGAGGAATAGAATATAAGAGCAGGGATGTGATGTTGAAGCTCTATAAGGCACTGGTGGGACTTTGCTTGGAGTATTATCAACAGTTTTGGGCTCTTCATTTTAGAAAGGGTGTGCTGACTTTGGAGAGGGTTCAAAGGAGGTTCACTAGGATGATTCTAGGAATGAAAGGATTATCATACAATGAACGTTTAACAGGTCTTGGCCTGTATTTGTTGGAATTTAGAAGAATGAGGGAGGATCTCATTAAACCATTTCAAATGTTGAAAGGCATGGACAGAGTAGATGTAGAATGGTTGTTTCCCATGGGGGAAGAGCCTAGGACAAGAGGGCTCAACTTCAGGATTAAAAGGTGTCCATTTGGAATTGAGATGCAGAGGAATTCCTTCAGCTAGAGAATGGTAAATCTGTGGAATTTGTTGCTACAGGTGGCTGTGGAGGTCAGGTAATTGGGTGTATTTAACACAGAGATTAATAGGTTCTTGTTTAGCCAGGGCATCAAAGATTATGGGGAGAAAGCTGGGCAGTGGGGCTGAGTGGGAAATGGACCAGCTCATGATTGAATGACAGGGCAGATTCAATAGAATGAATAGCCTATTTCTGCTCCAAAGTCCAGAGTCTAATGGTCTTCCAATACCCTATCACTCCTGGGCCCTCAACCTTCCGTCTTTATAAATATAATTTTTCCTTGGTCTTCATGGATACTGTCTGGCCTGTTGAGGTCCTCCAGCAGTTCACTGTTCACAAAAAGGATGTGGGAATTGGGAAATGGGATGTCCTTGTCTTCCTGCTCTGCATTTTGAGACTTGCAATAAACATACATTTATCCATGTAATCTGTGGTATTAGTTTACTGCTTTATGTAAAGGAACAGTGTGTCTAACATTTAAATTTGGACACACAGCATGTAACAGGCCATTTCGACCCATGTGCTGCCCAATAGATCTGCAACCCCTGGTACATTTCGAATGGTAGGAGGAAACTGAAGCTCCCAGGGAAAGCCAATGCAGACACAGGGAAAGTGTACAAACTCCTTACAGACAGCATGGGATTCGAACCCTGGTCTCAATCACTGGTGCTGTAACAGCATTTTGCTAACTGTTACGTCAACTGTGCCACCCTTTATTCAAAGTAATAATGTGATAGCTTTTATAGATACAAATGTAAGATGCTTTATTTTGATCTGTAGATGTGTCAATGTATTTAACTTGCATCTCATCAGTAGTACCTCTCTATTGCCAAGAGTCTGGACAAATACAATCATTTTTTTAAATCTCTCAAAGCATAGGAAAAGACATTGCAAAAATGACAATTATCCCTCAAAAACTGGTAACCATTTAAAAAGAAGTATATTACAGAATAATCCCTAAAACAATTAATGAAGATTTTTTTTTTGCAAGAGTGATAGCAGATTTCCAATGACACTCCAGAAGGTGAAAAATTCCACAGTACCTCTCCAAAAATATTATCCTCACAATTGTTAAGGTGTTGTGAATGTCTCAATTTTTTTTTTGATGTGTTGTGCTCAGGTACAAATATCTGACAGTGAATGGCTTCGTTCCAACTTGAGACTAATGAGTGCACGTGAGCAACTAGAAAATTAGCTTCTAATTTTTCTCTATTTGAATTAGCAAGTTTGTAGATGACACAAGGATTGGAGGCATTGTGGACAGCGAGGATGGTTTTCAAAGCTTGCAGAGGGATCTGGACCAGCTGGAAAAATGGGCAGCAAATTTGCAGATAGAATTTAATTTAGACAAGTGCGAGGTGTTTGAAGGACAAACCAAGGTAAAGCATGTACGGTAAATGGTAGGGCACTGAAGAGTGTGGTAGAACAGAGGGATCTGTGCATTCAGGTACATAATTTACTGAAAGTGGCTGCAGAGGTCGATAATGTAGGGACGTAAAGAGAACTTTAGACACATTGCCCTTCACAAATCAAAAAACTAAGTGTAGGAGTTGGGATGTTATAGTAAAGTTGTATAATACTTTGGTGAGGCCAAATTTGGTGTGCAGTTTTGGTCACCTAACTACAGGAAAGATATCAATAAAATTGAAAGAGTGCAGAGAAGATTTTCTAGGATGTTGCTGGGAAAAGTTGAACAGGTTAGATCTTTATTCCCTGAAGTGCAGAAGATGGGGGATATTTGATAAAGGTATATGAACTTATGATGGGTGTAGATAGAGTAAATGAAAGTAGGGTTTTTTCATTGAAGATAGGTGAGATACAAACCAGGGGACATGGGTTAAGGATGAAAGGGGAGAAATTTAGGGGGAAAATTAGGGCTAATTTCTTCAGAGAGTGGTGGGAGTATGAAATGAGCTGCCAGCTGATGTGGTAAATGCAGGTTCAATTTTAACATTTAAGATAAATTTGGGCAAGTACACAGCCGGGGGGGGGGGTTATGGAGGAATATGGACTGGGCGCAGGTCAGTGGGACTAGGCAGAATAATAGTTTGACATAGACTAGAAGGGGTAAAAAACCTGATTTCTGTGCTCTAATGTATTATTTTGTAAATGTTTTCTCCTTTCACATTCAAGCTCAAGGCTGCTCCATGACCTTTGCTGACACCATTCTCTAACTTGCCCCTTTGATAACTGAAAACATTTTCTCTTTCTCCCTGTACATCGAAGCCTTGTAAATCCAAGGCCTGGAACTCAATAAGACAAAAAAACAGACCTTCCTTGAAGCTCATAAAATACTTTTATTTCAGCTAGAATTCAATACTGTGAAAATAAGGCAAAATTATTGACCTGGTTGAGAGATAAATTCAGCTGGAAAGACATAGATGTGCCGACTGGTATGCCAGGAGGTATTATCCTGTGTGTGCTACCCTCAATTTTACATGCTATATCTTCCCAATTGTCTTTCTGAAGATGCTGGTGAGTGACTTTCTTGAACTGCTGTCGCCCAAAGATTTAAATCGGGAGACGATAAAAAAATTGTGAAATATTTCTAAGTTATGATGATGTATAACTTTTCTTCACAACTTTATTTATTCGTTCAACAAGGTTATTACATACAGTAGAAAAAGTACATATTGTGAACAATTTTAAAAAATTTATAAAAGAAAAAAGAGAAACCCCCTCCCCGCTCCCTCCTAGCCAGCTCTCTTTAGGAGAGCCAAAAAGAAAGAAAATTAAGATATAAACTAAAAAATATTTACTAAAATCTAATCACAGTAAATTTAAATGTAAATATTCTGAATATAAAGACCACTTATTAAGAAAAAAAGAATAATGATCATGTAAAACATACGTAATTTTTTCCATTACCAAACAAGTTTTCATCTCATTGTGCCATCTATTAATATCAATCACATTAGCATTTTTCCAAGTACTTGGTATACATTTTTTTGCTACACATAAAGCTAAATATGCAAAAGCAATTTGAAATTTATCTAATCCCAAATCTTTCAAAGGCTTCAACTTACCCAACAAAAATATTGTCAGGTCTAAAAGTATTTTAATCTTATACAAATGTTCCAAAAACAATTGAATTGCTTTCCAAAAAGATTGTATACGTACATATAACCAAACAACATGAAAAAAAGTTCCAACCGAATTACCACATCTAAAGCAAGAGTCTGATTCACTAAAACCATATTTTTTTAACTTTTCAGGTGTTAAATACAATTGATGTAAAAAATTATAATTAACCATTGCATAACGAACATTTATCGATCTAGTAACACTACCATGACAAATATCTAATCAGTCATCCACAGAAAAAATAAAATTAATATCCTTTTCCCATTTAATCTTAGATCTATCCCATCCCTTTTTTTCCATATTCTCCTGTAGTATTTGGTACATCAATGAAATATATCCCTTCTTTGGTACAGTCACAAGAAAAGATTCAAATTTAGTCAATTTAGGTAAAGTCATATCTCTACCAAATATTTGTTTTACTAAAGATCGAAGTTGATAATAAACAAATAAAGAATTCTCATTAATACCAAGATCTTCCCTCATTTGATTAAAGGATAAAAATTTACCTTCTTTAAAACAATCCCCCAGATTTATTATACCTTTAGATTTCCAATGTAATAAACATTGATTATGCATTGAAAAAGGAATAAGTTGATTATTATATACCGGTGTTAAAGTCAATAATTTACCCTGAGAACCTATCATTCTTTTTTTTCTCATCCATAACTTCTTTAAATGCTTCAGTATAGGCACATTATATTGTTGTAATAAATTTAAATTCCACCGAAACTTTGGTGGAAAATTGATGCATTTCAAATTCAAAAATATTTGCTGTCTCAATTTTAGCCCAACTAATCCATTAGTCCAAATCCATTAAAGAACTAATACATTTAAATTGAGCTGCCTCATAATAATTTTGAAAATGTGGTAAATGTAATCCTCCAAATGCATATTTCCAAGTTAACTTATTTAAAGCTACTCTCGGAAATTTACCTTTCCATAAAAATTCCCTAACCATTTTATTTAAATCTCGGAAAAAATTCTTATTAAGTAAATACGGAATTGACTGAAACAAATATTGTATACATGGAAAGATATTCATTTTAATTGTATTTATTCTTCCAATTAAATTTATAGGAAAATCCTTCCACTTAATCAAATCAACTTTGATCTTTTTCATTAATGGTACATAATTTAATTTATATAAAGATTGATAATCAACATCCACATTTATACCCAAAAATTTAATTCGATCAGTCCACTTCAAATTGATAATATTCTTATAAACTGAATAATCTCCTTCACTTATCGGTAAAATTTCACTTTTTTCCCAATTAACTTTATATCCAGACAAAGATCCATATTGTGTTAAACACTCCTTCAAGTGTAAAAGTGACTGAGCTGGATTTGTTAAATACACCAGTACATCGTCAGCAAATAGATTAATTTTATACTCCTCATCTAAAACTCTCATACCTTGTATCTGTGTATTTTGTTGTATCAGCTGTGCTAAAGGTCCAATTACTAACGCAAACAAGCTGGGGACAAAGGACAACCTTGTCGAATTGAACGAGTTAATTTAAAAGGTTCTGAGATCTGACCATTTGTCAATACCCTGGCTATTGGTTTATTTTATAAAGCTTTAATCCAAGCAATAAAAGAAGGACCAAACTTAAATTTCTCTAAAACTTTAAATAAAAAGTTCCACTCAACTCTATCAAAAGCCTTTTCTGCATCGAGAGATATCACCATCGGGTGGTCAGGGCATTGTTAGTATTTATTAATCAAACTAATCACTCGAAGAATATTATCTGAAGCATATCTATTCTTTATGAAACCTGTTTGATCAACATGTATCAACTTAGGTAAAAATTTAGCCAATCGATTCGCTAATACTTTAGCTATTATTTTATAGTCTACATTTAACAAAGAAATTGGTCTATATTGAAGACACCTTCACTGGATCTCTATCCTTCTTAGGAATTATGGTAATTAAGGCACTAGAGCATGATTCAGGTAAATCATAATGTTCATTAATCTGTCGTATCACATCTCCAAACACTGTAGATAAATCATCATAAAATACCTTATAAAATTCCAACCAAAAACCTGTCATCACCAGATGATTTTCCATTTGGCATTTCCAACATAGCCAATTTAATTTCTAAATCAGTAAAAGGAGCCTCCAGCTCCAATATATCTTCCTCTTCTAATACTGGTAATTTTAACATCGATAAAAAGGAGTCAATCGATCCACTCTCCTGTTTTTCCTTGTAAGTATATAATTTCTTATAAAATCAATAGAGCTCATCGTTAATTTCACGAGGTTTGTAAGTAACAGTCGAATTTTGTCTAACTGCATTTATAACCCTTGATACCTGTTCTTTCTTTAACTGCCATGCAAGTACCTTATTTGCTTTCTCACCCCATTCATAATACTGTTTTTAGATCTATTAATCAAACATTCAAATTGATAAGATTGCAATGTATTGTATTTCAATTTCAATCTAGACAATTCTATTTTTTGATTTTCTGTCACATCTCTCTGAAATTCCTTTTCTCTTATTCAAAACTTTCGGTCGATTAATTCTTTTTAACCTTAGAGGTATAACTAATTATTTGACCTGTCAAGTAAGCTTTCATAGCATCCCACAATATAAATTTACTCTGAACGGAATTAACATTTTCTTCCAAGAAGAGATTGATTTGTTATTTAAAAAATCCAATAAATTCCACTTTTTTTTTAACATCGTATTGAATCTCCAATGAGAAGCTGCACGGATTTTTTCAGAACTCTCATAAGTAAAATACAACAAAGAATGATCTGAAATTACCCTACTTTTATATTCTGCTTGCAGTATTTTCCCCTGTAAATGTGCCGATACTAAAAAAAAAATCAATTCTAGAAAAAGATTTTTGTCTAGATGAATAAAAGGAGAAGTCCCTTCTCTGATGGGTTGAGACGTCACTAAATATCCACTAAATTAAAATCTTTCATCAAAGCTCGGATTTGAATTGCCATTTTAGATTTTTTAACATTTTTTGGAAATTTATCCAAAGCACAATTAAAATTTCCTCCAACCAGAACATTTTCATTGGCTTGTCCCAGAAGCAAAATTGGATCAGAAATAAATGTTTCATCATCCACATTTGGTGCATAAATGTTGAGTAAATTCCAAAATTCATTAAAAATCTTACAATTCAATTTAAGAATACGTCTTGCATTCATTTCCATTGATTGTAATTCAAAAGGTAAATCTTTATGTATTAAAATTCCTACTCCCCTAGCTTTAAAGTTAAATGAAGGAAAAAAAACATGTCCAACCCAGTCCCTCTTCAATTTCATACTTTCTTTTTCATTTAAATGTGTCTCCTGTAAAAAAGCAATATCAATTTTCATCTTTTTGATATATGCCAAAACTCTCTTATGCTTGATCGAGTTATTTAATCCCTGAACATTAAAAGTAGCAAATTTCAAATTTGACATATCTAATACA
Source organism: Narcine bancroftii (assembly GCF_036971445.1). Taxonomy (NCBI): domain Eukaryota; kingdom Metazoa; phylum Chordata; class Chondrichthyes; order Torpediniformes; family Narcinidae; genus Narcine; species Narcine bancroftii. The sequence continues at coordinate 77,597,408 of NC_091478.1, forward strand.
ATTACTAAATACCAAAAATAATCACAAAATTCATAAGAACAAAAAAAATTGTTATATATAGATCCCTCAAATTAAAATATATAGGCCCTCCAAATAAAAGTAATATTCGTTAATAAAGAAAAACAACAACAAAAAAAAACCCCAAAAAACTACCAAAAGGTAGTAACTCCCTAAAAAAAATGGGTGTGGATTACCCACTAGTGACTGATGACTAACAAAGAAATCAGTGCAATCCCCTCCTCCCCAACCAGCCAATCAAAAATATTACATATTACAAAAAAAAATCAGCCTTGAGATTCCAGTCCAGATGGTGAACTCATTTCAAGAGTAGATGAACTCTTTCCATTCCTGTTCTTTCCACTTCTGCCATTTTTCCCATTCCCAAGACCATCAGATTTTCTTTTAGGAGATAATGGTGGACTTATTCTTTGTCCTCTGACATCTGGTAGCAAATTAGCAAAAACCATTGCTTCATGTTCATTCTCAAAGAATTGAGACTGATAGTTTCCATAAAACACTTTCAACACAGCAGGGTAACAAAAAGCAAATTTGTAACCTTTACGCCATAAAACATCTTTAAATTTATTTGAACCAGCAATGATATCCAAATAAGAAGCAATACCTTCAAACATCATATAAACAAGCTGAGATGCAATTTGGAATGCAGAATCTGGTTCCGTAATTTGTAACTCCTTTCTTCCAGCTCTTCTTCCATTTCCTGTGCAGTGGCCGAGTAAGGTAAGTCTTCTTCTGGTTGTACATCAAAAGGCAACATTCTAAATTCACGTCGGCGTCTTATGACATCTTGACTCAAATCAGGGTGGAAGAAAACTCTACTATTCTGATCCATCATTGGAGCTCGTCTTTGTCTTGCATTTTGAACTGCAAGTCGAAGAATTGTCTCTCTATCCAAACAGTTCAAGCAATGAACTATCACAGCTCTTGGGGATTGACCAGATAGGGGTGTTCTTCTTAAAGCTCTATTTGGCTGTTACTTTAACTTTTGTCCCCACCAGTGATTGTTGAGGCTTGGAGATCGCTGAAATCGAGTCCGAGGCTGTTCCAGGTCGTTTAGGCCCCAATTCTTCTGCACTTTGAAACTGTATTTTCTTTTGTAACTGAGACTTAGTTTTTATACATTAGCAGCCTTAATGGCTCACCAAAATATCAAACTAAAAATTAAAATTTTTAAATTGAAAATAAAGGGTTAAAAAATGGGTACTTAAAAGTCTGACCAGGGAGGACAGGGATTACACGTCTAGTCACTATGCCATCTTGCTACGTCCCCCTAATGATGCATAACTTGAAGAAAAGTTGGAGGTGGTGGTGTTCCCATACGGTACATACTGTATACATATAGATTGATATTAGAATTGTAAAGTTGTTGTAAAATCTTTAAAAAAACCTTAGTAATTTTCTACAATGTGTCTTGCATTTAATTGTAATTGCATTTTAATTAATTTGTTGACTAATTAATTAAACCCTTTAATTAAATAATTAATTTTATAAATATATTAGTTATATTTATAAAACATAGTATTTTAAATATCATATATTAATATTATATTTTGTATAATAAAAATAATATTAGCATATCAAGCAAATATATATATAAAATAAATCAGTAGTTCTCAACCTTTTTCCTTTCCACTCACATACCGCCTTAAGCAATCCCTATGCCATCGGTGCTCTGTGATTAATAAGGGATTGCTTAAGGCGGTATGTGAGTGGGAAGGGAAGATTGAGAATCACTGCTCTAGACTCAATTGTTACTGAAATATTTTGCTTGAGAAAAATTGCCATTGAACCCTTTCCTTTGGAGTTATGAAACCGTGCACATAATGAATCAATTAGGTACAATGTAAACAGTGGCTTTCAAACTTTTTCTTTCAACCTTAAGCAATCCCTTACTAATCACAGAGCACCTATGGCATAGGGAATGCTTAAAGTGGTATGTGAGTGAAAAGAAAAAGGTTGAGAATCACTGAAATAAATACTAATCAGTCAAGCAAGTAAAAAAAAATCAAATAATTAATTAGATTGGTTGATTGATTGATTAGTTAATTAAATAATTGTCATGTGAAGGCAAATTACCCCTTTGATGGAAGGGTGAATGCATAGAACAAGATTCAACACATGCAGACTTCTTTGTTCCAGATAATGTTAAATTTCTTTGGCATTGTTGAACCGCATCATCATCAGTTCTTTTGTTCAACAAATGGTGGTAAAGATTTTTTTTTAAAATACAGGAAATAAATCACTTTCCACAGAATACTCTGCCATTGATTTGCCCTTAGCTGAAATAAAACAATAAATGCTGGAAAGAGAAATATTGCTATCATTACTCTCTCCACTGAGTATTTCTCACCCTTCATGTTTTTATTTCAAATTACTAACCTTGGTACTTTTCTGATTTTCAAATTGACCTGGTTAAGAGTCTAGCCATTGGTGACTCTGGGGAAGTGAAAGCAGAACGTATTGAGGGCTCCATTGGTTATGAGAAGAAATTAAATTTGTATTCCATGGAATACCAGAAATTATGTGAAAATTTAATTGAGGATATTTAGGATTTTGATGCAACTTTTCTGCTGATAGAAGAACTTGGGTTTAAATGGGAACTGAGTGTTCAGAAGAGAAGATAGAAATAATTGACCTGATTATTCAGATTTATTGTCAGACTACATACATGTCATCAGATACAACCCTGAGATTCATTCTCATGCAGACGAGGCTGAATTTCTACTTATTGGTAGTGCAAAAAAAAACTGCACACCACGTACACATATAAACAAATAAAGAAATGTAAACAAACTGACTGTGCAAAACAGAAAGAAAAAAAATCACAACAATGTGCAAAAGTAAGAGTCCTTAAATGAGTTTGCTGTTGAGGAGTCTGAGGGGTAGTAGCTGTTCCTGAATCTGGTGGTGCAAGTCTTGTGGTACCTACACCTCTTTTCTGATGGTAGCAGCGAGAACAGAGTGTGTGCTGGGTGGTGTGGATCCTTGATGATTGCTGCTGCTCTCTGATGGCAGCTTTCTCTGTAAATGTTCTCAATGGTGGTGATGACCTGGGCTGTGTCTACTACCTTTTGCAGGGCTTTACATTCAGGGGTATTGGTGTCCCCATACCAGATGCAGCTGGTCAGCACACTTACCAGCACCTATCTGTTGAAATTTGCCAGTGTTTCTGGTGTCATACCAAACCTCTGCAAACTCTTGAGGAAGTAGAAGCACTGATGTGCTTTCCTCACGATACCATTAGTGCATTGGGTCTAGGAAAGATCCTTCGAGATAGTGACTCCCAAGAACTTAAATTTGCTTACCGCCTCAACCTCTGATCCCACAACGATCACTGGATTGTACATGTGGTTTTTTCTTCCTAATGACATTGAATGTGAATTTGTTGGTTCAGCATTTGTTTTCATTCTCCCTCCTCTATGCTGACTCATCGTCCCTTTTTATACAACCCACAACAGTGGTATTGTCAGCAAATTCATAGATGTTGCTGTTGTTGTATCGAGCTGCAGCCATAGGTGTAAAGCAGGTAGAGCAAGGGGTTAAGCGCAGCCCTGTGGTGCTTTGGCACTGATGGAGATTGTGGAGGAGATGTTCTTGCCAATCCTCACTGAATGTGGTCTGGAAGTGAGGAAATCCAGGATCCAATTACACAGTGGGGTGTTGAGTTCCAGGTCTTGGAGTTTGCAGGTCAGTTTTGAGAGGATGACGGTGCTAAATGCTGAATTGTAGTTGATAAAGACCATCCTGATGTATGCGCCTTTGCTATCCAGGTGTTCCAGAGCTTTGTGTAGAGCCAGTGACCTGCAAACTCCACCCAGCAATTTTGTCATTTTTGATTTTTCCCCTCTTGACATTATTAAACATGAATGCGACAGAGCACTGGTTAGTGAGGAGGATAAATTTCCTACCAGCCAGGTAGTGTCTTCAGTGCCTCACAGCTTCTACAATGGCTTGCGCCTCCTTTTCCACAGATGGGTTCTGGAGCTCATGGCCTTGTAAAGTCCGAGGAAAAAAATGCAACTGGCCTGCCTGTCTGGTTAAGGGTAGCAGCCAGGGCAATGTCCAAAGCGTCGCTTTCCACTTGGAAAGGTACATTCTCGTCCACCGCATGTGATTCCGGAGGTAGTTAAAAGTCATTTGGGCTTCAGCCGAGAGGGGAAAATTAGTGGCTTTTAAGAGAGAACGAACCTTATTAGCATATTGAGGGATCCACTGGATGTAATATGAGAAAAACCCCAGGTATCTCGTCAAAGCCTTTGTGGTCCTGGGAACGAGGAGCCCTAACAGGGGTGCATTCTTTCGGGGTCAGGGCCAATTATGCCATTCTCCACCACGTAGCCAAGGATAGCCAGATGTTTAGTCCTGATCATGCACTTGTTAGAGTTATAAGTGAGGTTCAGGGCCTTCACCACATGGAGAAAACTCTGGAGGACTTCCAAGGTGCATGGACTTCCAAGGTGTATCAAGGTAGGGGAAGGTAGCCTACAACCCATATTCATCCACCTTTCTGTCCATCTGCCTCTGGAAGATAGAAACCCCATTAGTGATACTGAAAGGGACCCTCCGGAATTGGTAGAGACATTAGCCTCAAATGCCGTTTATGGACGGTCCTCGGAACAGATTGGCAGCTGGTGATAAGCAGCTTTCAGGTTGATGGTCGAATAGACCTAATACCGTGCAGTATCATTCACCATGTCCGAAATTTGAGGGAGGGGGTATGTGTCCAGGAGTGTGTACCGATTAATAGTCAATTACTAGCCTGGACTTGTTTTCCCCTTTTACCACTATCGCTTGCGCTCTCCACTGGCCGGTGTGAGGTTCGATGATACCTTCGTCGAGCAGACGTTGTGTCTCAGATTTTATGAAATCTCAGTCTGCTGTGGTAGCAATAGGTTTGCAGTCCGAGGATAGATTCAGGAAGAGAGGTGGAGGGGTCGATATTCTGTGTGGAGAGGCTGCATGTAGGTTTTGATTTTAAGGGCCCTCCATTCAAAACCATTACGGGGGGGGGGGGGGGGGGGGAGAGGACCAGAATACTCCAAGGTCATGCTTTTTTAAGGTGACACAGGAAGTCCAGACCTAACAACACTGGAGTACACAATTCATCAAGAACATACAAGCGAATCTTACAGAATTCCTCCCCTTCAAGCGACAGATGTACTATACAATGTTGTTGAATAGGCATAGAATGCAAATGAGAGGCAAGGAATATGCAATAAATGGAAGGATACATCTTTAGGTTGTACTCTTGCACAGTCCATCAGTCTATGAAGCTTTCAGTAGTGTTGATTAGGCATTTAGTGGAATGTCTGTTTACCTTCACAGCCACTATGGAGTTGCTGAGCTGGTGAGGTCTGTCCTGATCTAGGACCATCGAGGCTAGGACCCTGGAGACTCCATACTCATCACTCGAGTGGCCCTCACCGACCTGGGTCGCCCTGCGTGGGTAAGATGGCGTCACCCTCATAGCATGGCAAGATGGCTGCCCTCCTTCTTTCTCTGATGTTGATGGCACAGAGTTTGAATTTGGGTCAGGCAAGATGGCCGGTGAGCCATTTCGCGCCAGTTCCTCACTGCCACTGCCACCCTCCGTCGGTGTGCAGCGCAGCAAGTGGGTTTTGGTGAATTCAGGGCAGACGGCTTGGGGCTGGAATCGGATCCGGGAGCGGTACAGGCCGCGGACTTCCCCTCAGCAGCAAACCCTCACCTAATGCCCCTTTCTTGCCACGGCTAGAACGCACTGAGTCTTTAGCTGGACAGCAAGATCTTGGATGTTGGCTCTTTCCGCAGCAAAAGCACTCCCTAGCTCAGGAAGCGGCAGCAATTAGGGCTGGTGTAGTGGGAGCAGCCCGTCCTTGGAATGGGTCATCTAGCGAGCTTACTGGCTTCGAGGTTGTCGTTCTCAAGCTTGGCCTGTTCCAACGATTTGGCCAGTTCAACGGGTTAGACAGGTCCTTCTTACCCAACTCGAGTAGTTGCTGCCTCATGTACCTTGAGCGGATCCCCGTGAGTAGAGTGTCCTGGATCTGTTCTTCTTCACGAATGCATCCTGTAGCAGCTTCGTACCTGAACTTCTTGGTAAGCATCCACAGATACAGCAGGTAGTCATCGATGGTCTCTCCTGGCTGTTGGCGACGTAGAGCAAGTCGGTTCGTTACTAAAACCTCGTTTTCGACTTCAGAAATTGAGCCTTTAAAGCCTTGATGGCAGCATCGTATGTAGTGCAGTCCCTGATGACTGCATATCCTTTCGTTCCTACTCTCGAAATGAGTGCCGACCTCCTGAGTTCATCAGTGTGGAAGATGTCTCTGGTCACGTTCAAGCAGGCCTGGAAGCAATCTAGCCTGTATGTGAACTCAGCCGCGTAAGGGGACAAAGGCACACCAGCAGCATACCAGGTTTGAGTAGAGTTTCCATCATTTAGGGATTAAGCTAATAAAATTGTAGTGCGAATAAAAGTTCTCACAACTGGAGGGATAACAAATGTTTTTATTAGCTTATAACTAAGGGTAGAGTCTCACAGTAGTCTTCGGAAGGGTTCAGGTGGGAAACCAGAGTAATATGTGTGCAGATGGGGGTGGAGTCAGCCATCAGCACAACACATTACCAGTGAATCCCAGTTCGCTTGACACTGTCTGTATGAAGGCATACATGCAAAGAATGTAAAGAATTATGTAAAGAATGGTAACATTCCACAAAAAAATAGCATTAGATGCTAAATCTAAAATTGACATATTTTTGATCCAAAAGTGTTATAGATATGGAGAATTAGGAAGCTAACATGCTTGATCTCGTTAAAAGCAAAACATGATCAAGGGATTATAGACTACAGATTACAGTCCCTACTGACAAAACATTTTCAACGTACCTGTATGCCAAAACACATCATGGGCAAATTATTTTCTCACTCCAGTCTTGATTGTTACTTTCAGTGGGAAATGAGCAAACTGAAATTGTATGATGCTTGTCTGTGGCCTTGATTTAGGTGATTACAAAGTCATGGTCTTCCTCTGCGCAAATCTCAACTATTTAAATAGAACATTAGGTGGTGAAAACAGTGACTCTTGTTCCGGAGGCCGTTTATAAAATAGGATGTTATTTTTATTTATTTTTTTGTGAAAGAGGATGATTATAAATGTAGGAACCATAATCTTGGTAAAATATCAGAGAAAATGTCACCCATGATTAAAATGAGGAATTCACAAAGAAAAGGAGAGTGAATGCCTTACTCAAATCCATATACACCAATAAAAAAGGCATTTGACAAAATCCCCATGAAAGACTCATTCATAAAGTCAAGAGGCATGGGATCAATGGAACCTTGACTGTGTGGATTCAGAATTGGCTAATCTGCAGAAAGCAGAGGGTAGTAGCAGTATTACATGACAATAATGGAACCTTTACCTTTAGTAGATGAAACGTATTTTGCCTGGAAGTATGCAAGGATCTGTTCTGGTACTCCTGCTCTTTAGTGATTTTTATAATTGATCTGAATGGAGTAGAGGAATGGGTCAGTCAGTTTGCAGATGATACGAAGGCTGGAGGTGCTAAGGGGTGGACAACCATTTTTAAAACTCACCTTAAGTAATCCCTATGCCATAAGTACTCTGTGATTAGTAAGGGATTGCTTAAGATGGCATGTGGTGGAAAAAAAAAGTTGAAACCACTGTTTTAATCATTCCTAATTGAGTCGTTATGTTCACAGTTTCCTAATTTGAAAGGAAATGGGCCTGTGACAATTTTTCTCAAGCATTTCAGTAACAATTGGGTCTAGAGTAGTGGTTCTCAACCTTCCCTTTCCACTCACATACCACCTTAAGCAATCCCTTACTAATCACAGAGCACTTATGGCATAGGGAATACTTAAGGTGGAATGTGAGTTTTTTTTTTAAAAAGTAGTTGTAGAATTGGCCAGAGAAGTGGGTGATGGGAGTTCAATCCGGATAAGTGTGAGCTAATGCATTTTGGAAGGTTGAACTTGAAGGAGGAGTACATGGTTAATGACAGAATTCTTAACAGTGTGGAAAGAAACAGAGGGGCTTTGCAGTCCAAATCCATACATTTCTCAAGTATGGATTTAATATGAAGTATACTAAATCAAAATTTTCAAATGCATAATTATATTCCTTTGAGTACTGTAATTGTGTCACTTAATATGTTTAAATTCCCTTGCATGTAGTATGTAGAGTCTAATTCAGTGGTTCTCAATCCTTTTTTCCAACTCATACCATGAGCAATCTCTTATGAACAACAGAGCATCTTATGGCATTCTAGGTGTTCTGTGGTTCATCCAGGATTACTTAAGGAGGTAGGTGAATGTGAAAAAGAGTTTGAGAACCACTGGTTTAAATCTATCCAACTCACCAATCAGCCATTATCAATATTGTGCTTTTTGTGTAGCCCCTAATGACATTTTGCCCCATAAACAATGCACAAAAGCACATAGTTTCAAATTAAACTATTTTAAAAAGACCAACCTGGACTGAATGGAGGAATCACTGTATCATTGTGAAAGGATGCAAATTATTTTAGGATGAGAATTCATTATTTAACTGAATGTATGTTGACCTTTATTTGGTTGCCCCATTTTTGACAGTCACCAGGGAGAATTAATATTTTACCATGAGCAGAGCTGATACTTGTGCTTTTAAAAGTTTAATGAATGAGAGTATAATTAAACATTCAGTGGTTCCCAAACTCTTTTATTTCCCCACTCACAAACCCCCTGAAGTAATCCCTTACAAACCACTGCACACCAGAGAGGTAAGGGGTTACCCAGAGTGACAAGTGAATACTCGTCGAATTAAACTTGCCTGCCATTCGTTTTCTGACCTGTCCATCCCCGCCGTCGTCTGCGGAGGCATCACTGCGCACGCGCACGGCCGCCGAGGGCGGGAAGGCGGGACCGCGCAGGTGCCGCTCAAGCGGGGCCTGGCCGGCGCGAAGCGGCGCCGTGGAGTGGGGGGGGGGGGGAGGAATGTGGGCCTTGTTCCCATGCCCCGGAACATGGCATTCTGCCTGGCTCGTGTGTGCAGTCCTTGGATCGCGGAGATGCTGCTGGAGCAGGAGAATGCCAGGAGCTGGGGCAGGTCGGCCCCGATCCAAGTTACGGAGGTAGCTTGATGAAGGCCTCAGGCCTGGACCGATGGTTCTGTCTCGTTTACCTTTGCTCTGTCCAGGACACCGTTTGAACCCGCTGGATTTCTCCAGCATTGTGTTTGCACTTCAGTCACGGTGCCTGCAGGCTTTCGTGTTTTACTTCTGTCGGGGATGAAACAGGGGAGGTTTGCTCAGGGCGACCCGGTGTGTAATGAAGGCCACACACGAGCGAGCCTCAGTCGTTAAACAAAAGCCATGGATTTAAACAGAACGCGACGATCAGTTTGGTTGAAATGCTCCCTGACGTTCATGGTCTCATCTGTAGTTACGGGCTCCTCCTGCCCAGTCGTGAAGTGGCTAAGTACAGGCTTTAAACATCTTGTAACCATCGGGTCTGTGCCCAAGACGCCAGAGGCTGTGACTCTGGGGGCAGCAGCAGACCTGCTCAAGGCACCAGTAATGAGTGGAACATACCGCCTCCCCCCCCCACCCCCACCCCCCATGGAGAAGGAGAAGCCTGGGAGATTACCCTACAGTGAAGGTGACCGCGCCAAGAGACCAGAGAGAGGGTCCTTGGTTGAAGGACACATAGGCGGTGGGCTATTGGCGACTTGCCATTGAAGAACTCACATGAGGCTGGAGACTAGCTCATGAGAGGATGCTGAGAATTGGTTCCAAAGGGCTTTGGGTATTCAAGGTTCCTTTTATTGTCACATAGTAATACATTAAGAATCTAATGTACGTGACATACTTTAACTCAGACAAAGAATCGCCATAAATATTGCCTGGCGCCCCTTACAGTTTGAGAGAAAGAGAGAGTGCCTTCAGAGTCACTTAGGTTTCATGGATTCGGCTCCAAAGTTTCTGCAACCAGATAGGCTCATCAGCACCCCGAGATCCAGATCCAAATCTCCGATATGATTGGGAAGCCTTCAGCACCTGAGGCTTTTCGGAAGCCCTTCTTGCCCTCCGCACCCTCTAGAATCCCAGCTCCAATACCTGGTTCCCATGTGGGGAGTCCCGACTGCAAGTCGCCCAAAGCTTGCGTGTGCCCTTCAGCTGGTGAACCCCTTGTTGGTCCGCTGTTGTGGTCACTGTCCTTTTGGGTCATCTCCTGTGGTTTTTCTCACTGAGAGTTTTTCTCACTGAGAGGTGTTCTCCCCATTTCAGGTGCCTTGTGCTGGTCCACTGGTCTCCTGGAGTCTGCACCCACTTGTGTTCGCTCCTGAGCACAGGTGCTGCGTTCTTGGGTACAGTCCTTGTGGTTGTAGGATTTTACTTGGAACACTGTAGACTTCTTTTTCTAGCCTGTACACTGGTATTGGGACTGGGTGGTTAAAATCCTTGGAGCAGCCCTGTCTCTATTTTCCACTCTACTGGGTCTGCACCAGTGGCAGGTCCAGCTGCGCCACCATTGAAGGTTTCCTGATTGTATTGATGGTTTGGATCAGGAGATTGGATTGCCAATGGTGTGGCTGTAGAGGCTGCGGGAGTGCTGATAATGAATTTACAAAAACTCATTGTCACTGAAGGGACATCTCTTGTGGCTAGGGGCTCCAGGGAATGCTAATGGCGACTCTTTGTTTGCCTTGTAGCAGCTAAAAGTTGAAGTATATGATGTATGTTACTTTTTTTGTATTATATGACAATAAAATTAAATTAAAAGAAACAATAAATAAGATATTAAATTCTCATAATAGTCCTAGTACAAATAAAGTGACATGTGTTGCTGGAGCAGTTCGTGATTAGAGTACCATGGGGATGGTCAAAAATCTGATAGCTGTTGGAAAGAAACTGATCTTGAACCTAGAGGTGTTGCTTTTCAGATTTCTGTATCTTAAGCTGGAAGATCTCAGTGAGAGAGGTTATGACTAGGGTGATGGGGGTCCTTTATGATATTGGCAACCTTCCTAAGGCAGCACCTCACACAGACGTCTGCAATGGGAGGGAGGTCAGAGCGTGTGATATACCTGGCTATATTTGCTACCTTCAGCATTCCTGGGCACTTGAATTGTCAAGCCAAGCTATAATGCAACCAATCCGTATACTTTACACTTGCAGGAGAGTAAAGTAACAGGAACTTCCAGGAACTCGAAGATTGACTCTCTTCATCTTCTTTCCATCAGTGCAGACAAATGTGTGAGATTGCTGAAAGTTGTATGATTGGATAAAGTTAACAGTCAGTATAGAGTGCACTGAGAGATTTAAAAATCAGTAAGGTGATTTTAAAGTTGATGTATTGCCACGTGGGACTTTGTAAACGTGCATTTGACAGTTTGGTCATTTTAAGATATTTAATGTAATTAAGATAATGTTCAAGAAAATGAACACCCCCAAAAAAAATTGGCAGTTTTGTAATTGCAATTTGAATTTTTATAAAATGTTTAAATAAGGAGTTTTTTTTTTTACAGCTTCTTCCAATTGAAAACTGGATCAAAGAAGCTGGATATGCATCAGCTGTTGTTGTCTATGTATCAGATGTAAAATACAGAATCAAGGCCGTGTTGACAGAAGAAGCTGGAAATAACCTGCAGCAGTAAGTTATTACAAACAAACTCAAGAAATCTCAATTTCCTGTTGCATTTTTGGTAATCCAAGAAAGACCAAATCCTTGGCAGATTGTCACACAAAAGCATCCAGGGACAAAAGTAGCTCTCTCTCTCTCTCTCTCTCTCTCTCTCTCTTTTTCTCTGTTAGAGTGTATCTAAACAAGACAATATGGTCATCAACCAATAAACAGAAGGAACTGTTTTTAATTTAAAAGGGAATTTTAAAATAATAAAAAGCTATTTGTTGATAATTTTAATGTTATGTTCACAAATGTCTTTTTCTCTTAATTTGTTGCTCTTCTATTAGTACTAATATTGTGCTATGAATGATAAATTGCCACTTTGAATCAATTCAAGGCCCCACTTTGCACAATCAAATTGTGCTCCTGTCCGCATGTGGTTTGATCTTTATCAAGTCTGTGTCTGTTCCCATCCATCTTGGTCCGCTGCTTTCTAATTGTCCCTTCCCTTCATTGTGGCCACTACTCGATTTTAGTGGCTGAGTGCTGGGTCAGTGTGTCTATTAAATGCGAGCCAGCGGAGTGCCGGGTCAGTGTGTCTTTTTATCCAGTGAGTCGGCGGAGTGCCGGGTCAGTGTGTCTTTTTATCCAGCGAGTCGGTGGAGTGCTGAGTCAGTGTGTCTTTTTATCCAGTGAGTCGGCGGAGTGTCAGGTCAGTGTGTCTTTTTACCCAGCTAGTCGGCGGAGTGCCGGGTCAGTGTGTATTTTTATCCAGTGAGTTGGCGGAGTGTCAGGTCAGTGTGTCTTTTTACCCAGCGAGTCGGCGGAGTGCTGGGTCAATGTGTCTTTTTATCCAGTGAGTCGGCGGAGTGCCGGGTCAGTGTGTCTTTTTATCCAGCGAGTCGGTGGAGTACTGGGTCAGTGTGTCTTTTTATCCAGTGAGTCGGCGGAGTGCTGGGTTAGTGTGTCTTTTTATCCAGTGAGTCGGCGGAGTGCCAGGTCAGTGTGTCTTTTTATCCAGCGAGTCGGCGGAGTGCCAGGTCAGTGTGTCTTTTTATCCAGCGAGTCGGCGGAGTGCCGGGTCAGTGTGTCTTTTTACCCAGCTAGTCGGCGGAGTGCCGGGTCAGTGTGTCTTTTTACCCAGCTAGTCGGCGGAGTGCCGGGTCAGTGTGTCTTTTTACCCAGCTAGTCGGCAGAGTGCCGGGTCAGTGTGTCTTTTTACCCAGCGAGCCAGCATTCTGGGAGCAAAAGAGGCAGGACGTTTTACACTGTGGCATTGTCATGTATAAAAAGGTTATACATTGCAAAAAATGGCTTGTGGCCGACTGTAGGGAAACTCCTGGCGTCCTGCTGTCAGTCCCTGCACTTTTCATTGTTGTGTTGAGAAAGTGTCAGGTTCGAGGGAGATGAGTCTGGACACAAAGGTTTGCGATCAAACTTTACTTTTATTAGCACCCAACATTTAATAGAAGAGTGTAGAAAAATCGTAGCGGGAATGAAACACAGGCACGTACGATTTATAATAGAGCGTGGGAAAATATGTGCACAATTTAATAAAACATACACACAATTTATAAAAGTATAGGTAAATACGTGCACAATTTATAAAAGAACATGGGGAAATACGAGCACAATTTAATAAAATTAAAACAATTTATAAAAGAGCGTGGGAAAATCTACTGCAAGTAATGATCTTTGTAGCAGTGGTTTTCAAACTTTTTCTTTCCACTCGTATACCACCTTAAACAATCCCTTACTAATCATTGCTATCTTTTGTTGGGAGCTGGTGACAGATAATGTTGGGGTCTTCAGAATGTTCAAATAGAGAACAAACCCATGGACCAGTTTGCTCACAGCAAAAGGTGACTAGAGACACCTGTGGACAGCTGAAATCAGTGAGGGGGCTGGTCTTTTATCACAGTGCCACTCCCTAACGCTAATCTCCTTTGCCTTCATATCTGAATATCTGTCAGTGACTGTCTTGAATACATTCGGTAACTGAGCATTCACACCCTTCTTCTGTAGTGTTCCAAACTTAATACCCTTTGATACATATCTTATTAATGAATGATGAAGCCTTATTTTGAAAGACCTGTCCTGTCAAAACCATGAAATCTGCATGTGCATATGAATTAAATCAACTCTCATTCTCCTCCCAGCAATACATCAGCATTTCACCCACCTAACGAAACGTAGATTCTAATAGAGGAGGTATCACTATTTCACCAACAGCTCACTTCATCTCCAGCTCCAGACATTTCATCTACAGCTCATTTCAGACTTGCATTATGAGAGCATGCATAGACATCTGAGATGGGCTAAACCCAAGTGCCTGCTAGTCAGATATCCCTAATGAACTACTCGCTGTCAGCCAAATTGACTCTGGCTTTTACCATTGCTATATAATTGCAGCTCCACCTGGCAGACCTAGTGTCAAATCAGTGATGTACTGGGAATGATACCTTGCTGGGTTGGTGCTGGACCCAGCTACACTTGTGATTGCTCGCACTCTTCTCTATGAGCATCCCACAGAAACAGAGAGCAAGCAGCGGGTTGCTGGGAGAGAGCAGTACAGTGGTATTATTATTGTCCTACCTGCATGTTTTAACCAAGTTTTAGATGCTTAAAAAAAAACAGTACACAAACACATCCATGGTGCTAGAATGCCAGATCGTCCCTTTTACACAGATGGCGTTCCGGCGCTGTTAGAATCTCTGCTGCCTGAAAAAAGCTGGGACTGGAATGACTGCACATCCCCCCCCCCCCCCATTCTGTGTCTGTGCTTTTTACATAGCAGGCATAGCGTATAAAATGTTGTGCTTTTGAACTAATAATAAACCAAGGTCTCTCTGATTGTTAAAAATTTTTACACATGCCTTGACTGTTCCATGATTGATATTGCTTCACCAATTAATGCCATAGCAAACAGTATAATTATTTATTTGGATATAATGTCAATGTAACAATAATCACCAAATTCAATGGCTCAATGTAAAAGCACCTTGAGATGTTTCAATGATATAAACTTCTATAGGTACTTGTATCATAAAATTATGAGAGGCATTGATTGAGTAAATGATTTTTCCCCAAAGTAAAAATATCACATACTACAGGATATGCACTGAAAGTGGGTGGGAGCAGTTTAAAAATGGGGGTAATTTTTTTTTACACCCAGAAAGTAGTAGGTGCCAGGAAAGAGCTATCGGGAAAAATGGTAGAACCAGGGACAATAATAATGTTTAAGAGGCTTCAGAGAGAATTATGAACATACAGGGAATACAGAGATATATCATGTGCAAGCAACATAGCTTTAGTTTAATTTAATTTAGACATACGGCATGGTCACAGGCTATTTTAGCCCACAATTCTGTGCTGCCCAATTAACACCCAAGGAGCCGACAACCCCCGTATGTTTCAAACATTGGGAGGAAACCAGAGCCCTCAGGGAAAACCCACGCAGACATGGGAGAACATACAAATTCTCTACAGAGCGTGGGATTTGAACCCCATTCCTGATTGCTGGCGCTGTAAAAGCATTGTGCTAACTGCTAGGTCAACTCTGCATCATGGTCAATGGAGGTATTGTGCAGCGAAGGGTTTGTTCCTGGATGGTACTGTGCTAATAAACATTTTAAATCTGTAATATTATCTGATTCAAGATTTTGAAAAGTTAATCCTTTGATTTAGAATTTAGTTGAGAAATGTTACTTGTGTACCATAAAACTTTTCTCAGTTTTGAGAAAATTTGTATGTTGGCTGATTTTATTTCTGTTCTTATTTTTTAGAGAGGAAGAGAACTATACACTCAGTCAACTCAAAAACAAAGTTGTTATTTTGAAAAAATTCAATATTCAGGCCAGATTGGAACTGGAATTGGTAAGTGATTGCTTAAGGTACATTTGTGATATTTTAGCTTAATTTTGGTTCAGGCATGTGGAAATGTAAAATGATATTGGAGTATTTTAAATTAAATATTTTCTTTCACGGGATACCTATAATGATTAGTAAAGTTAGATGCATGTTTTGGGCAGCAGTGTCACTTTGGAAGTTGAGGTTGAGACTTCAAACAATAGCAACTACATGTTTAAGATGGATTTAACATTATACATGTTTAAGATGGATTTAACATTATACATGTTTAAGATGGATTTAACATTATACATGTTTAAGATGGATTTAACATTATACATGTTTAAGATGGATTTAACATTATACATGTTTAAGATGGATTTAACATTATACATGTTTAAGATGGATTTAACATTATACATGTTTAAGATGGATTTAACATTATACATGTTTAAGATGGATTTAACATTATACATGTTTAAGATGGATTTAACATTATACATGTTTAAGATGGATTTAACATTATACATGTTTAAGATGGATTTAACATTATACATGTTTAAGATGGATTTAACATTATACATGTTTAAGATGGATTTAACATTATACATGTTTAAGATGGATTTAACATTATACATGTTTAAGATGGATTTAACATTATACATGTTTAAGATGGATTTAACATTATACATGTTTAAGATGGATTTAACATTATACATGTTTAAGATGGATTTAACATTATACATGTTTAAGATGGATTTAACATTATACATGTTTAAGATGGATTTAACATTATACATGTTTAAGATGGATTTAACATTATACATGTTTAAGATGGATTTAACATTATACATGTTTAAGATGGATTTAACATTATACATGTTTAAGATGGATTTAACATTATACATGTTTAAGATGGATTTAACATTATACATGTTTAAGATGGATTTAACATTATACATGTTTAAGATGGATTTAACATTATACATGTTTAAGATGGATTTAACATTATACATGTTTAAGATGGATTTAACATTATACATGTTTAAGATGGATTTAACATTATACATGTTTAAGATGGATTTAACATTATACATGTTTAAGATGGATTTAACATTATACATGTTTAAGATGGATTTAACATTATACATGTTTAAGATGGATTTAACATTATACATGTTTAAGATCTATTTAACATTATACATGTTTAAGATGGATTTAACATTATACATGTTTAAGATGGATTTAACATTATACATGTTCTAAGATGGATTTAACATTATACATGTTTAAGATGGATTTAACATTATACATGTTTAAGATGGATTTAACATTATACATGTTTAAGATGGATTTAACATTATACATGTTTAAGATGGATTTAACATTATACATGTTTAAGATGGATTTAACATTATACATGTTTAAGATGGATTTAACATTATACATGTTTAAGATGGATTTAACATTATACATGTTTAAGATGGATTTAACATTATACATGTTCTAAGATGGATTTAACATTATACATGTTTAAGATGGATTTAACATTATACATGTTTAAGATGGATTTAACATTATACATGTTTAAGATGGATTTAACATTATACATGTTTAAGATGGATTTAACATTATACATGTTTAAGATGGATTTAACATTATACATGTTTAAGATCGATTTAACATTATACATGTTTAAGATGGATTTAACATTATACATGTTTAAGATGGATTTAACATTATACATGTTTAAGATGGATTTAACATTATACATGTTTAAGATGGATTTAACATTATACATGTTTAAGATGGATTTAACATTATACATGTTCTAAGATGGATTTAACATTATACATGTTTAAGATGGATTTAACATTATACATGTTTAAGATGGATTTAACATTATACATGTTTAAGATGGATTTAACATTATACATGTTTAAGATCTATTTAACATTATACATGTTTAAGATGGATTTAACATTATACATGTTTAAGATGGATTTAACATTATACATGTTTAAGATGGATTTAACATTATACATGTTCTAAGATGGATTTAACATTATACATGTTCTAAGATCGATTTAACATTATACATGTTTAAGATGGATTTAACATTATACATGTTCTAAGATCTATTTAACATTATACATGTTTAAGATGGATTTAACATTATACATGTTCTAAGATCTATTTAACATTATACATGTTTATGATGGATTTAACATTATACATGTTCTAAGATCTATTTAACATTATACATGTTTAAGATGGATTTAACATTATACATGTTCTAAGATCTATTTAACATTATACATGTTTAAGATGGATTTAACATTATACATGTTCTAAGATCTATTTAACATTATACATGTTTAAGATGGATTTAACATTATACATGTTCTAAGATCTATTTAACATTATACATGTTTAAGATGGATTTAACATTATACATGTTCTAAGATCTATTTAACATTATACATGTTTAAGATGGATTTAACATTATACATGTTCTAAGATCGATTTAACATTATACATGTTTAAGATGGATTTAACATTATACATGTTCTAAGATCTATTTAACATTATACATGTTTAAGATGGATTTAACATTATACATGTTCTAAGATCTATTTAACATTATTCATGTTTAAGATGGATTTAACATTATACATGTTCTAAGATCTATTTAACATTATACATGTTTAAGATGGATTTAACATTATACATGTTCTAAGATCTATTTAACATTATACATGTTTAAGATGGATTTAACATTATACATGTTCTAAGATCTATTTAACATTATACATGTTTAAGATGGATTTAACATTATACATGTTTAAGATGGATTTAACATTATACATGTTCTAAGATCTATTTAACATTATACATGTTCTAAGATCTATTTAACATTATACATGTTTAAGATGGATTTAACATTATACATGTTCTAAGATCTATTTAACATTATACATGTTTAAGATGGATTTAACATTATACATGTTCTAAGATCTATTTAACATTATACATGTTTAAGATGGATTTAACATTATACATGTTTAAGATGGATTTAACATTATACATGTTTAAGATGGATTTAACATTATACATGTTCTAAGATGGATTTAACATTATACATGTTCTAAGATCGATTTAACATTATACATGTTTAAGATGGATTTAACATTATACATGTTCTAAGATCTATTTAACATTATACATGTTTAAGATGGATTTAACATTATACATGTTCTAAGATCTATTTAACATTATACATGTTTATGATGGATTTAACATTATACATGTTCTAAGATCTATTTAACATTATACATGTTTAAGATGGATTTAACATTATACATGTTCTAAGATCTATTTAACATTATACATGTTTAAGATGGATTTAACATTATACATGTTCTAAGATCTATTTAACATTATACATGTTTAAGATGGATTTAACATTATACATGTTCTAAGATCTATTTAACATTATACATGTTTAAGATGGATTTAACATTATACATGTTCTAAGATCTATTTAACATTATACATGTTTAAGATGGATTTAACATTATACATGTTCTAAGATCGATTTAACATTATACATGTTTAAGATGGATTTAACATTATACATGTTCTAAGATCTATTTAACATTATACATGTTTAAGATGGATTTAACATTATACATGTTCTAAGATCTATTTAACATTATTCATGTTTAAGATGGATTTAACATTATACATGTTCTAAGATCTATTTAACATTATACATGTTTAAGATGGATTTAACATTATACATGTTCTAAGATCTATTTAACATTATACATGTTTAAGATGGATTTAACATTATACATGTTCTAAGATCTATTTAACATTATACATGTTTAAGATGGATTTAACATTATACATGTTTAAGATGGATTTAACATTATACATGTTCTAAGATCTATTTAACATTATACATGTTCTAAGATCTATTTAACATTATACATGTTTAAGATGGATTTAACATTATACATGTTCTAAGATCTATTTAACATTATACATGTTTAAGATGGATTTAACATTATACATGTTCTAAGATCTATTTAACATTATACATGTTTAAGATGGATTTAACATTATACATGTTCTAAGATCTATTTAACATTATACATGTTCCAAAATTATACTTAATATGTAGGAGCTTAAAAAAAATAAGAGAAGGCTATATTACGCTTGAAAGCTATTAAGCTTTTCAGATAAGAAGAAATTCCTTTTCATTCTCTCACCCTTTTTCCACTGGCTTCCCAGTTAATTGGCTGTACAGTGTCCTGGGATAGCTGTTTGTGTTACTTCCACTGGGCCACCTTTAACCGGGTCACTCAACAACACACTCATGCTTGGATATTGATATTGTCAATAACTTCAACAATACAAGAGGCTAACCTTTTATCCGAGATTGTCAGGACCAGACACCTGCCTTTGTTCAAAATCTTTGCCGTCTGTTCCCCCCCACCCCCAGCCGTCTGTCACCCCACCACCAACCCCCCCACCCGCCACAAGGGCCAATGCTGGGCTGAGCGAAGTGGGGGGTGCTTAGCAGTGATTCGACATGTACTGATCAAGAAACTCTTGACCAGCACGTTGGTAAGGCAAAGGTTGGAGGTAATGGGATGGTCTGGAATCTCGGCTAAAAATCCTGGAATCTCGGAGCAAGCAGCCAAGCAGGGCAGAAGGCTGGACACGAGATGAAGAGCTGCAGGAGGAGTGAGCCGTCGGGGCAGTGGTGCCGAGTGTTGGTGGCTTTCAGACCCTCAGGCACACCCCAGCAGCGCGACACTGTCCATCACCACCACACACACCCACCCCCCCCCCCCCCTAATTATCTAACTCCCGATGCAGCAGCAGGGGTTCCATGCTGTGGAGCCTGGAGTTTGTTACCATCCGATAGGAACAATGTTGTCAAATAAAGTGACATGTAATAGTGCAGATAGCCTTTTGTGTTGTTGGAGCAGTTCATGATTAGTGTACCAAGGGGATGGTCAATAATCTGATAGCTGTTGGAAAGAAACAGTTCTTGAACCTAGAGGTGTTCAAATTTCTGCACTTTCATCTGGAAGATATCAATGACAATAGGTTGTGACCAGGGTGATAGGGGTCCTTTGTGATGTTGGCTGAAGAAGGTGCGGGGAAGATCTGCGAGGATGTTGCTCGGGGGCCTGAGATAAGAGGAAAGGCTGAGGTCTTATTCCTTGGAACACAAGGTTAAGGAGTGATCTCTTTTTTTTTTTAATTTTTTTTTTTTCACACCATAAATCACATTAGCCATGATATACACTTTGATCTCCTTGAGGTGCACAAAATCAAAGGAGGAATATATTGGGTGAATGCACAGTGTTTTGCCCAGAGTAGGGGAATCAGTAACCAGAGAACATGTGAAGGGGGAAGATATTTCACAGGAACCGGAGGGGTAATCTTTTTATGTAGAGGGTGGTGAATGTATGGAACAAGCTGCCAGAGGAGGTTGTTGAGGCTATTGCAATATTTAAGAAACATATGGAGAAAAACATGGATAAGATAGGATTAGAGGGATATGGGCTAAACACAAGCAGGTGCGGCTAGTATGGGTGAAATTTTGTTCATCAAGGACAAGTTAGCCAAAGGGCCTGTTTCCACACTGTATGACTAAATGGGGCTAATAGGGCATCCAAGGATTTCATGACCATTATCTTTTACAGTGTAACATCTGGCTTTTTGCACTGCTTATTCTTCTTTTTCCTTCAGAAAGATTGTGAATTCTATCTTGTAGTTCAGGATTTGAAGATTCTGCCAGGAGACATGGGTTTCTTGGATACACGCTCCTGGTAAGAAGATTTCTGTATACAGTATATTACACTTACTGATTTTATCATTGTTTTTGCTAAATAGCTAAAGTTTAAATCCCTTTTAATTTCAGTAACACTGATCTTGCTGTGAAGAAGAAGTTGAAAGACCTCTGGGAGTAGGTGCACATTATTTGAATTTTGTAGAACTAAAAATTTAAATGAATCATTTGTTGTTTTGAATTGCTGAGGGCTCCATTAGTTTCATGCCCACCAGAATGAATGAAGTCTAAGTTTTCTCTGAAAGTCTAGTTCCAATTGTTCATATTTCTCATCTTCAAAAGTTCCTTACTGTTTAAATCAGTGGTTCTCAGCCTCTTTTTTTACACTCAATAAGTAATCCCTTAGTAAGTACAGAGCATCTATGGCATTCTATGGCACTAATGGCACTTTTCCCCATAAACAATGTACATAATTCTCAATTAATACAAAAAAGGCCATCCTGGACTGAACAAAGGAGACAATGGATGCAAATTATTTTAGGATGAGAATTCATTAAGTAACTGTGTATACGTTGATCTTTATTTGGTTTCCCCATTTTTGACACCTGAGAGAGTATTTTAGCAGGAGCAGAAATATGATTCAAAGGCATAATACACTCACCAGTGCATTGTACAAGAAATAGTTCCACAATTTTAGATAGAAACCCCTCCGTCTCAAGTAAGCTGGCAGGTTGAGACAAGAATAATAATCAACTTGCTTCCCCAAAACAAAATTAGGAAAATACTGGATAAACAATCCCTTGGCAAACTTGCATCACCAGTGTGACTGATGTTTGTCTTTGAAGTTGGATGTACCCGAAATTGCAGGAATCTAATAATTTAAAGGCTATTAATATTATCTGCTTCAGATTTCAAAATTTAGCAAATCTTCATTTGTATATGGAATCATGTTTTTTTCACTATGTAAAGCAATTTAAAGAAGTAAGGGTACGGATCCATTGTAACTGAACATTCTCATAATTTTACAGAAGTTATTTAAATAACATGATAATGCAAGAGAAGACTTTTACTGGTAAACTTCCTCTTGATTTTTATTCTTTTTGTATATCTACTGAGTCTTGATAAAATGCACCTTTGTTATTTTTAATATTAAGACGTAGCTAATGACAAAAATATACTGGTGCCAAAATCCTCATCAAGGCAATGATTAGTTTATAATGTTTTCTGTATCTAATTTGTGTCATAATTCCTTCATCATTAGGAAGTCAGAATAGAGGACCTTTCTCCTAATGACACCATGAGAATACCTTCACTGCAGACATTAAAATATTTTGACATGGACTTCCCAGAAAAAATTCAGATGGGCACCTAATACTCATAGCATCCCAAGAAATATTTTTTTTTAAAAATGCAACATTAAGAAATTCATCATTTGGTTCTTAACAGGGAACTCACCAGGTACTGAGCATCTTGCAGCTGACTCTCAAACAACCTTTCCAGAAATCTGGAAATAGGCCATGACTCTCCTCACAGCCTAACAACATAATTTTGTTGCAATTGTTCTGTGGAGTTGTGATGTCACCGATGCAGCTGGAGAAATTATTCCATGAGTGCTGCTAATGTCATTTAGTTCATATGTGTGACAAGTGCATTTGAAGAGGAGGGGAGAGATGATAAATCCCTGACACTTTTCATCTGAGTCTATTTGACCTGGATTAAGCAACCTCTAGCGAGAATTTGCTGCCAGGAGTGTGGTCAGTGTAGAGCTGTTACCAGATGCACAAATGCTTGTTCTGACCCAAGCATGAGGTGACATTGTGTCGCATAGTAGCTTGTCTATTTTAGGTTGGAACAGCTTCAAGTTGCAGATGCACACCAATGAAATCATAAAATTCTTTGATGGCAGGCAAATTCATGGCTCGAGGCTTAGCTGACTATTTCAGCTATCATGGATTTTGAATGCTTCTGAATATCCCTGCCAAAAAATGTTGAGAAACGTTACTAATCTAGGAAATAATTAAGCAAATTTGAAATATTACAGTACAATTCCAACTTTTTATTTGTCCCAGAGCTGACTGACCAGGGTCCACAGGCTCCCGGCAATGGCAGCATCAGACCTTTGGCTCCCAGTGGCCACAGGGACCTCAAGCTCCCAGGCAGTTAAGGAAACTCCATTCAAAAAATCTAAATGACCTTAAAATTACCAAAATCATCAACATTCCCATCCATTCAAATCAAAACAACTACTGTTCATTTTTGGGGGGATATTGGGATAAGGTGCACTCCCTGAAGATTGTAGAGAAATTGTCAGCAAGTGGAGTCCAGCAAATTTGTAACATGGCGTTTGCATGGGGATTTTGAATGGTGGCACTTGGGGTGATACATGCTGTCTGTATTTCCAAGCAATTTACAGTCATGTGTTTATTTGTGCTTAATTGACCATTTTATAAATAGGCGGAGTAATCTGTAATTGGTAGTTTTATTGGTAAACCATGACAAAGTCATCCAATTTTGTGTTTTAATTTTTAGATCTCCATCTATCAAATATAATTAATGCAGTAGCAGAAGATGAAATTAAATTGTTAAAAGAAACTGCTGAACTTTGCCTTGATCCAGATGTTAGTTCCAGTGTTTCAGCATCTGCATCACCTCTTTTGTTACCATCAGTGAATCAAACTTCAGGATGGAAAGCTATGATAAGACAAAATAAGGTACAGTGGGTTTAATTGTTTTTCTCAGTTATTTGCAGTTTTTGTTTGCATTTTGTGATTTCAGAGTGAGATCGAGAAGTTTGACTGAGGCCTTCATGTTTAGTTCAAGTTGATAACATGTTTATCGAGTGCTTTGAGTGAGGCTCTCAAGTGAAATCCTTGCTGCCTTTTATGTCTACATGCCTCAGACATGTATTCAACAAAACATGTTAACTTCCATGTATAGATAAGCCAGGCAATACGCATTGATTGATATGTCTATTGCCACAAACCGGAATGAGATCAACCTCCGTTTAATTGTTCAAATGATTTTACGTTTGAGTGAGATTTGTGGAGAACTTCCAGCTGGTTCATGTAGACCTAAATATTTTACACGTGAGTGACAGAAAGTAATGGATTTCGCCACATGTCAGTCTTGCTGTTCACTGGATAGTCATAACTATCGTCTGGCATTGAAGATCTGAAATCTACTAGAACATGATTACAAATATTAGACATGATCTTTCTTAAAGGTGGTGATTGGTAGTTTTCTAATACTATTACTGTCTGCAAATTTTTTTTATCTCTATACTCTCTTCTCTTTGGCTTGGCTTCGCGGACGAAGATTTATGGAGGGGGTAAATGTCCACGTCAGCTGCAGGCTCGTTGGTGGCTGACAAGTCCGATGCGGGACAGGCAGACACGGTTGCAGCGGTTGCAGGGGAAAATTGATTTGTTGGGGTTGGGTGTTGGGTTTTTCCTCCTTTGTATTTTGTCAGTGAGGTGGGCTCTGCGGTCTTCTTCAAAAAGACCTCTGCCATCTCGATCATCGGATGCCCCCCAAAGTTCCTCAACATGATTATCCAACTGCACGAAAACCAACAAGGTCGGGTCAGATACAGCAATGAGCTCTCTGAACCCTTCTCCATTAACAATGGCGTGAAGCAAGGCTGCGTTCTCGCACCAACCCTCTTTTCAATCTTCTTCAGCATGATGCTGAACCAAGCCATGAAAGACCTCAACAATGAAGACGCTGTTTACATCCGGTACCGCACGGATGGCAGTCTCTTCAATCTGAGGCGCCTGCAAGCTCACACCAAGGCACAAGAGAAACTTGTCCGTGAACTACTCTTTGCAGACGATGCCGCTTTAGTTGCCCATTCAGAGCCAGCTCTTCAGCGCTTGACATCCTGTTTTGCGGAAACTGCCAAAATGTTTGGCCTGGAAGTCAGCCTGAAGAAAACTGAGGTCCTCCATCAGCCAGCTCCCCACCATGACTACCAGCCCCCCCACATCTCCAACGGGCACACAAAACTCAAAACAGTCAACCAGTTTACCTATCTCGGCTGCACCATTTCATCAGATGCAAGGATCGACAATGAGATAGACAACAGACTCGCCAAGGCAAATAGCGCCTTTGGAAGACTACACAAAAGAGTCTGGAAAAATAACCAACTGAAAAACGTCACAAAGATAAGCGTACACAGAGCCGTTGTCATACCCACACTCCTGTTCGGCTCCGAATCATGGGTCCTCTACCGGCATCACCTACGGCTCCTAGAACGCTTCCACCAGCGTTGTCTCTGCTCCATCCTCAACATTCATTGGAGCGCTTTCATCCTTAACGTCGAAGTACTCGAGATGGCAGAGGTCGACAGCATCGAGTCCACGCTGTGATCCTTGTCTTGAGAGTGACATAATATTATTTGTAATTGTGTGCTTTCCGACCGTTTCATTTATGGGATTAATAAATTATTCCCATTTATGTTTAAAGTCTGATTTCATTGTTGATCTACTTGACTTTCCGATTGTATCATTTGTCTCTGAGCTGATGCCCAATCCTAATGCCCAATAGTCTATGTTGAACAGGTGTCTTTTGTTCACTTTACATCTGAGAACCCACGGAGATCTGTGCCAAAGATGGTGGCACCCATGTTCAGCAACCCAGACCATGAGGGTTCTGGTCTTTGAGGGAACAGCAGGCTGGAGCAGGGCACCAAAGTGGGAGAGGACCCCACAGCGTAGGAGGCCATAACAGCAGACCACCCAGGGGCTTGGCAACTGAAGGCTGAAGGTTGGAGACTGGCTTGTGTGAACCAGTTATTGGGATGGGATTCATGAGGATGCCAATGGTGTGCAGACTCCAAGGAGCATTGGGCCATGACAGCGTAATTGGATGGTGGGCCTGTACTCAGGAGCTGAGGCGATTGACTTGATGCATGGAGCGCTGGTTCACCACGTGAATAGACAAGGTACTGTGTGACTACTAAAGTTACAGGAGATGGTGGCACTTGATGTCTCTGAAAGGACTCTCTGTTGCTTCCCTTTCTCCTTGGTTGGGGGTTTGGACTGGTGCCTCTTTGTATGCCTTGAACCTTAATTTGCATCAATTGTTAACATGATTTATGAACGATCAGGGTAACACATGGCTCAGTGATTCACTTCTGTGACCGCAGGAGATGCTCCACTTACACTTTCACCTCCTCCCTCACCACCTTTCAGGGTCCCAAACAGTCCTTCCAAGTGAAGCAACATTTCACTTGTGAATCTGCAGGGGTCATCTGCTGCATCCAGTGCTCCCATTGTGATCTCCTCTATATTGGAGAGACTGGACGCAGACTTGGAGATTGCTTTGTTGAGCACCTTGGCTCTGTCCATTGCAATAGTGTGGATAACCTAGTGGCCACCCTTTTCAATTCTCCATCCCATTTCCTTGCTGTCCATGGTCTCATCCACTGCCAGACTGACACCACCTGCAACCTGGAGGAACAACAGCTCATCTTCTGACTTGGCACCCTCCAACTGGATGGCATTACTATCAACTTCACAGGCTTCCATTAAACCTCCTCCACCCCCCTTCATCTTTCCCTATCTCTGTCTTTCCATTCTGTCTCACACAAATCTGATAAATTCTTACCTTGACCCTTAAAATATCTAATTAACACCCTTTGTTGCTCTGGATTCCTTCCCGAGCCAGCATCGTCTGAATTTTGAGATTGCCTTGTAGAAGGGCTCAGGCCCAAAACGTCGGCAACGTATCTTTGTCTCCTATAGATGCTGAAGAGACCACCTGAGTTCCTCCAGCATTTTGTTGTGTTTTTACAGTGATTAAATGTTTCCTTGTTGTTAATAGTTCCCAGTTTCTTGCATTTCTTCCCCAGGTGATTTTTCCAGAAGTATCTTTTAAATAGATATAGACATTTTAGACATTGACTATATTACAATGCCAGAAGCACACGTTAATTTCCTGACCATCAGCAAAACAAGCATTATTAAAAAATTAATGAAACAAGGCGAATGTTTGTTTCAGCACCATTACAACATCCAACCAGTTCTGAGATAATTTTTCCAGGGAAAAATGCTGAATATTTAATAATAATTGAAAACATTCATGTTCCGTGCCAGCTGGTTAAGAAGTTGTTTCCAATCATTATTTTAATTTGTGTTGTTTTTAATAGAACAAGAGAGACATTTTCACAGTTCCTGAGGCAATGCTAATAATTTCTTCTCATCAGGAGAAAGTGTTAAATAATATAAAAGGTGAGCAAACATTTTTTTCTACCAAATGAAAAATTTTGGTTTCTTAAATTTTTAAAAAATTATATTGCCCTGTACATTATTTTCTGTTGGTGCATTTTGTCCCTGGATTGGAAACAAAATTGTTATCATTGCAAATTTCTCTGTTGACACTGTTTAAGCCAAATACCAGAGATGAGGCAATAGGGAAAAGAGAAATTCATTGTTTGGGAGTTGCGATTTCTAATCGAAGGTAATAAATTAATGAGCTGACATCTATTTTCAATTTGCCCTGAACGTACAAAGATATCATTCATACAAGACTTTGTAGTGATAACAAGAGTAAAAATGCAAATATAACGAATCTACATCTAACTGAATAATTATTCAACATTGAATTAAAGGAACAAAAGCATTTGGTTTTAGTGCAGCTCTTGTTTAAATAATTTTCTGGATTTTAATTGTAAGAACTTGTCTGACTATTAGAATGTTAATGAAGCAGTGCTCATGAGTTTTGGGCACTGGTAAATCAGTGAAACATTCAAGTCTGCACATTGTGATTGTAGAGGCAAAAACACTCCCCTCTCCCAATCCTCATCTTTCCTCTCCTGCCCTATTGTATTCAAAGACACCTTTTATCTGTTGGTCTGTACTCCTCCCCCTCCCATTCTCCTCTTTTCACCAGCCTTTTCATATAGACACCTGGCTGCTTTTCACTCGTACCTCAAAGAAGGGCTCAGGCCTGAAATGTCAGTTATATATCTTTACTCTCTATGGATGCTGCAAAAGCTGCTGATTTCCTCCAGTGTTTCTGTGTTTTTAACTGGTGAATCAATCGTATGTGATTTGTATGCCGACAATGTACTCTTGCCCAAAAAAGTACTAGGTCCCTTTGTTCTCTGTTCTTTTCTGTTTTTCCCCTTTTCTGCTTTTGCTCCCTCCTTGCTCTCCCACTTTATTCATCTATCATATAACAAAATAATGCATTTATCTAGAACCTCCTTTATAAATAGCATACTTAAACTATTGAGATTATGCCACTGTAAGTTATTTGTATAATCACTGGAGTATAAAACTTCAGCCAGTTTCTTTTGCATTATGGAAATGGCCTCTAAAGGGCATCCACGAGCAAACTAATAGGCAACATGGCTCTTAAGCCAATCAGTTTGAAGCTTCCTGGTGCAATCTTAACGACTATCCCTTTACCTCTACAAATGCTGATTGACCCACTGAGCTCTCTGGCACTTGCTTTTGCTGCATGTTGAACCATTCTTTGTGAGTATAATATGTTAGAATGCAGCATAAATGACAATAAATGTAGAAAACATGAGGATTGATGAATACAAATGGAAATAATTTCCCAAAAAGTAAAGGAACAAGCTTAGCTCAGTGCCGTTGGAATTTTTTGTTTTAATTTTACTTTGTGAAGTTAAAATGAAGCAGAAAGCAAATATAAATTTGTTGTGAGCTATTGGAAAACATTTGATTTTTGTCCTTAGAATGGAAGGATGATTTTGTATGCACTGAAGATCCAAGATCTGAGAACAGTGGTTGCACAGATGAGTTCATGTGTATTGAAGGTAGGTAACGCATGATAAGAGCACAAGTCTTTGGAAATCATATTTAGGTATTGTTTAACAGAAATTGGGAAGCTTTAGGTGTTTTGATGGAGGGCCTTCGCTTCAAGGCCGGCTCCATCTGTGGAGAAAAATTTACATTTTTATGGAGCAGCTCTAAAAGGCTGCTCCAGCGTCGCCTCGGTGCATCCTCAGGAGTCGCTGTAGGCAGGGTGACTGTTGCCGTGCCATCACCGTCATAAATACACAGCGAGCAATAGCTGACTTTGTTATCCGTAATCCCCCACGCAGCTGGAACCATCTGGGACACGGTGAGTGGTTCCAATTGCGTGGGTTTATGGGTAAAGAAGTTGGCCATTGGTTATTTTCACTGTCTTTATATTTCACTCTCACTCACCTGTGAGTACTTGGTTCTGGATATTGCATATCATCGGTGAAAATAGTCATCATTGATGCGGGCACTGGCACTGCTGGACCTTCAGGGCCCCAGCTTCTTGGTTCTGACCCCCGCAACTGGGAGATTGAGAAGGACAAGGGAGTGGAGCGGCAAGTCCAGGGCCCCAAAGGTGCGGCGGCGGACACATCAATGATGACTTATTCCGCGATACTCTGGCATAATACGTTCACTAAACAACCCTGCGTCACAGGCTGATGGTGTCCTCACAACATCATTAGCTTGTCCTAGCCAGCCGCTTGCAGTGGCTGGACATTTATGGAGCGAGATGGAGTGCTACGCTCCACCTCTGCCACGATCCTACAGAAGGATCGGAGTCGGCACCTTGATGTTGGTCACAGACCATTTACAAAGGTAAGGTTTGTGATGTAAGGGCGGAGAATCTCCGCCTTTACATTTGTTATTTTTTGCTTTATAAAAGGACCTTTTGAGGGATGCCATATGACAGTAAACTACTTGGTGAAGAAGGGGGAAAACAAATTTTTAGAGGTTACAACAAAATAAACATTTCAACTTCTAAAGTGTCAATTCCATGCAGTTATCTACTTTAACAGTTTGCCCTGACTCCAGTCCACCACTCCCTCAACCCTTGCCTAGTATAAAATCTCATCATAAGACAAACTAATATGTGTAATATTGTAATGTGTATTACAGAACAACAGGAGATTCCATCTTCACAGGACCCCTGGAATTTGGTACTACCTGTGAGCCTTGGGCGAATTCCATCGTCAGGGGGTGAGTAAGATGCTTGATCAAGCACTTTAGATTTAAGAAACAACTTCAAAATACAATTACTTATTTACTTTGCCTCTTCAGCAGCAAGATCAAATTTAATGTTCTGGTAAGCACGGAGCAATTGCTAAATATCTGTAAATGGGAGTGTGAAGTTCAATGGCAGGTGTGGGCGATCCAAATTTATCTGGCCCTCTGGGGGTGGCCCTCTGGGGGTGGCACCCCCACCCTCTGTATGCGTGCCCTTCGCAGGGGAGACCCCCCCGCCCCGCCCTCCGTGGGCGAGAACCCCTCCGTGGGCGAGAACCCCTCCTCACAGTGACATTATCCCTCTGTCTAGGAGACCAGTGTGAGAATCCATCTATCTCTCTATCTCCAACACCTCCTCTTTCTTTAACTTTCTTTAAACTTATCTCTCTATGTACACCCCCCCCCCCCCTCTCTGTATGATTCCTCATCTCTTTGCAATCTCTATGTTAGATTGCCTTTCAGAGTGTTGCCCTTCCTCTCTTTGGGTTGGACTCCCTTTCTTTTGTGTGGCTTCCCTTATCTGTAAGCGTGGACATACACCTCCATAAATCTTCGTCCGCGAAGCTCTCTCTCTCTCTCTCTCTCTCTCTCTCTCTCTCTCTCTCTCTCTCACACACACACCCCTCTCTCTGCATGAGAGCCCTCTCTCTGTGTGACATTCTGCCTCTCACTGCTGTCTGTTTTCGGGTTAGTTATTTTTTAATTGTGACTAATTTTTCTCCTCCTTGACTTTTATAGGTTTTTTAATATTGTGCCATTTTAATGACTAACTCGTGGATTTTGGTGCATTTCCAGATTTGAAGATGTCTTCCCTGACCTGAAATGCGTCATTGTATTTATTAATTTCATTCCATTTATTTATTTATTTCATTTATGGTAACAACAGTGCAGCATGCCGTTCAACCACAGACACACCATCCGGCCCACGCATGGTAAAAAGGTGCCTGCCCATGTTCTGTGGGATACCAATTTATTGTCACTTGTTCTTGCACATTTTCCCACTGGATTTAAAAGATCAGGGCCTGACCCAGATTTATCAAAACTAAAAATTGTACCTGAACCCATGACTTGAAAAAATGTGCTGCTTAGCTAAGTTATGCATTTTCTTTTGTTTAAAAATTCTTGAAAATGTCTGAGAGAAGATTTTCCATCTTGATGTATCTGAAGCATTTATCAAGACCTCATTTTCACCTCTCTCATTCTGAGATCATCTGTTGAAACCTTTTGAGTGTGATTCTTCAAATGGATGTGCAGTTTGTGCTCAGATCTTAAGCGATCACAGCTTTTTGTGTTAGGAATTACATATAGCTTTGATTTAGACTGTTGTCATCTGGAGAGCATCTGGATAAAATTATGCAGATAAAATTTGCAGATGGAGAGTAAAAGGAAAGCATGCATTGAAAGTTGTGAATTTAAGTACAGGTATTTGATAGTATAGAGTGAAAGGATGAGCCTTTCTGCTGGGTATAATCTACATTATCAACTTTGATTGCATTTTAATTTGATTTTTTTTTCTGTCATATAACATTTAAGAAGTTTGTCGACAGAAGAATAAGCACATTTTGAAACACTTGTAATCAACCCTAGTTAATCCTCTGGATATCTCGTATGGGGATTGTGATAGTACAGATCTATCACCAATGTACATAGTGTATATAGTTACTGTATCTAGAATGTGCTTACAGCGATTGGCTGAGAGCTAAGCCACACCTATTGTCTGGGCCTTAAAGGGTTGTGTCCCTAGCCAGGTTGGATCATTCCGGACTGGTCGGCCACCTGTGAAGAGCTCCTGTCTTTTGCTAATAAAAGCCTTGGTTTGGATCAACAAGTCTGATTCTTTCAACGAGCTCTACAATTTTATTAGCAAAAGACAGGAGCTCTTCACAGGTGGCCGACCAGTCCGGAATGATCCGACCTGGCTAGGGATGGATCAACAAGTCTTTGATTCTTTCAACGAGCTCTACAGGGATAAATCCCAGATGTGATTTTACAAATGAAAGGGTCCAGAAGATGGGAGAAAGTAAAACATGAAGTAGAAATATAATTTTGATCCATTTTTAAAATCAGTCTATCTGCAGTTTGTATTGTGTATATAAATCCCTTTGTTCAACTTTGGAATGTTAATTTGTCATTCTGTAATCATATCCATCTTCAGTGATGGCATTGCAGTTCCTATTATAAATAAATGTTAATTTTTAATGAGAAAGAAATGAGATTATTTCTTTTAATAAAATACAACTCTGATTATCCAAAATGTTAGGGACTATGATATTTTTGGATAACTGGTCACTTATTAAAAAACAGCCTAATAGTAACAGCGAATCACTTTGAACAGTGTTTAAACAATAACAAACAACAGGGGTAGGCTTTTTAAGCATGAAATAATTCTCACCAAAAAACAACCTGAACAAAATAAGATCAATCTAACAACAAAAAACTTGAAATTCTACTCAGAGGTTTTTCCAAAATTCCAAAAGTTTTTTAACCTGTGATGTCAGTTTGACTCTGAAAACAATTTTTGGATAACTGAAGATTTCTGATTGTTTCATATATACTCATTAATTCAAAATTTTTTGGAGGCAAATTTCACTTCGAAATTTTTCGGATAAATAAGGATTTCTGATTTTTCTGAAATTCTCAATTATCCAAAAAAAATTTCGGAGCCAAACAGACGTCACTTCTGGGTCCAAAAAAATTTCAGATAATCGATTTTGGAGTATTGGAGTTGTACTGAATGTAATTGAATAAAATACTAGAATTAATGTAACCAATCATTTGTTTACTTTCAGAAACTTGTATTTCATGTACCTATACTTCAGAATCTTGTAAGCAACACGATGGCATATGTCACACCCTTTGCTCCACATTTGTTGATGCTCCTTCTTGTAGGCAAGCTGTTGAACTTGGGCTTCCAGATAGCAGTATGCAGAATGATCCAGACAAATCGCTGGAGTTGTATACAGATGAGTCAGAAGCTCAATGTGCTCATGGCTCTTTGTACTCGCCAACCACATCAAACAATAGTATACATGAGGCAGAGCTTGAGGAGGATGCAAGAGAGAAATCTGTGCTCTCTGGTAGGAGTGCCTACAAACGTGGCTTTAAAAACATCTCCCCTTTATCAGGCACAACTGTTAATTCCAGTGGCTTAAATTGTATGGACTCATTCCGAAGCCTACTCCCTGTATCAGCAGTTAAAGATGGTGGTCAATGTAGACCAAACATGACCGTGTGCAATCATACAACAGTAGCTAGAAACACCAAACTGGTGACACAAGAGGAGCAATTTAATAATAACAGAGACAAAGAATGTTATGACATCCCAAGAGTTGGGAAAAGGAAACGGAAGTTGGTGAATGCAGAAGATCGATTGGATGGAAACTGTGATCATCAAGGCACGTCCTGGATGTTGTCAAGATCTGATATTGAGGAGAAGAATGCCAGGAGCTCAAGTAGTGATGGAACATTTATTGAAACAGATCACTGTGAAGCAATGGCTGATGAGGTTTGCCAAATGAATATCGTCACTGGACACGAAGAGTCTTACCAAAAGGAAGAGCGTAGAATGAAGAAAATGCTTAAAGATAGTGATTTGAACAATCTATCAGGAAACAAGATGACAGTATTGTCAACAAAGTATAACCAATTAGACTTTGTTTCGAATAGATCCTCTCAACGAGTTCAAAATTGTAACCTACAGACACCAGGAGTTGATCCAATTGGACAGGAGACAGAGGATGTTTGGATGCAAGTTTCACATCAGCGTCATGGTAATCTGAACAAAGATGAGTCTCCTGTAAGTTCTCCAAAAAAAATGCTAATGAAAAAAAAATTTACAGATTTTTTTTGGTTCTTAGAATTCTGGTGTTATTTTAAATTGACATTTTAAATGCTCCTGAGGTTTGTTTTATCAGATGTTAACAAAAAAGGACTGCAGATACTGCAAACTGGAACAACACACAAAATGCTGGAGGAACTCAACAGGTCAGACAGAATCCATAGAAGGCAATTGATATGTTTTGGGCAGAAATCCTTCATCAGGACTAGCAAGAAAGAGGCCAGAAGCCTGAATGAAAGGGTGGGGAGGGGTGGTGATGGGGAAGGAGGAGTCTGAACTTCCTGAGTGCATGCACAAATTGGCACAGTTTGGTTTGCATGCCTGTATGTGGAGGAGTTTAATCTAGTGTCTGCATAATGAATCTTGCAAAATTGCACGCACACTTGTTTTAATTTTTTTTTTAAATACGGCAACAAAGAAATGATAAAGAAGTTGTTTTTCTGCACACTGCGAATCTTAGCCTTTTCAGTTAAATGTCTGTATGTGAAGTAATTTTTGAGTGGAGAAATTAGAAAAAGTTTATGATGAATTTTGGCACTTACATAAAGCAAAATGGGATT
The DNA here is from genome assembly GCF_036971445.1 of Narcine bancroftii. Classification (NCBI taxonomy): domain Eukaryota; kingdom Metazoa; phylum Chordata; class Chondrichthyes; order Torpediniformes; family Narcinidae; genus Narcine; species Narcine bancroftii. Next base: position 77,632,092 of record NC_091478.1, read on the forward strand.
GTAGATCCTGGGTTAAGAAGCTTCCTCTTGTACACAAAAAAAACTGATGAACAACCTGTAAAAATCCTGGTTTCATGGTCCAGTAATTAAAGATCATTTTGTTTAAGAGGATAATGATGTTCAAAGTGATCCATAATATTTCTAGATTACAAATAGCAGCAAATCAAATTACTGATAAAGACCCTGCCAACAGATTCAAAATGCCCTCTCCAAAGATATTATTTCATTCCTGATATGAAGTAAGAACACAATAGCTGATAGGCAAAGCAGTAAAGCTGTGGGTGGGTTGAAGCTTTGACATTTTGCTTATAAAACCCATTGACACAGATGTCTGCTTGGTAACCGAATTAAAACAGCATCTAAACTTATCTATGGCAAATTTGGACTCCAACTTAGACATTTTTCCATCCTATTGCCATAAATGTAACAATCTCAAGCTTGCCATCTGCTATCAAGAATAAAATGCCAAATATGGATGGGAATAAAAAGCAAATCGTCCTGATCCGGATAAAGCACTAAATTGATCTCATCTGAATATTTTATTAGAACATATAGCCAACATCATCTGAACTTAGCACATGTAATTGAGTCGTGTTGGGCATGGGTCAACAAGTGAGGCTCTGCAGTACTGTCTTTTTCATCACACATCATACAACTCCAGCAAATAATGTGCAGTCATCCTGAAGTCAATCAAATTTCTACAGATGACCAAGACAATGTATCCCAGTATCAATAAAAGAGTAACAGTTGCCATGATAGTTCAATTTTAGTCAAGGATTCGAAAAATTAAATGCTGCTGAAGAACACTCTTGGCTCTCAGTAAATATGGAAACCAGTTATTGTCATTTAATGTTGATTCTGCAGTATCATTAGGAGAGAAAACACCTTTTCCATTGCTGCTGTTTAATCATTGCATGAACTGACATACTTGTGAAGTAAACTCCTTAGAGCAGAAATTTGTGTAAGATTTCAGGTTTCTTATATGGTACAAATAAAATTTATTTCTGTTTTTTTTTCCAGAGACATCCTGATGGCAGCAGATTTTTATTCAATTATCCAGCGCCTTCTGCTGAACTCATTGCTCAAGTGAAAGCTGTAAGGTCTGTTCAATGTAATTGTGTGGCCCTGTGTTTGATAAGGATTCAGATTTCATATTTGTCTGAGTACATACATGACATCACATACAACTTTGATAGTCTTTTTCCTGTGGGTGAGGCAGAATTATCACTTATTGAGCAATGCAAAGAAGATCTGAACGCACGCATGTAAACAAACTTTAATACAGAGTAAGGAAAAAAAAATCAATAAACTGCAAATGTAAATCCCTGATTGAGTTTGTTGTTGAGGAGTCTGATGGTGGTGGAGGAGTATCAGCTCTTCCTAAACCTGGTGGTTGACGTCTTGTGGCATCTACACCTCTTTCCTGATGGTAGCAGCGAGAACAGAACACGTGCTGGGGTGATGTGGATCCTTAATGATTGCTGCTGTTCTTCAATGGCAGCGTTCCCTGTAGATGTTCTGGATGATGGGGAGGGTTTTGCCTTTGATGTCCCGGTCTGTATACACTACCTTTAGGGGTATTGGTGTCTCCATACCCAACCATGATGCAGCTTGTCAGCACACTTTCCACTACACCTGTGCAAAGTTGCCATGATTTCTGATGTCATACCAAACTTCTGCAAACTCCTGGAGGTAGCTGACGTGCTTTCTTCACGATGCCATTAGTGTGCTGGGTCCAAGAAAGATCCTCTGAGATAGTGACTCCTAAAACATAAATTTGCTCACCCTCTGCACCTCTGATCCCCCATTGATCACTAGATTGTACACCTCTGGTTTTCCTTTTAGGACTCTTAAGTGTTTCTATAAATTCAATGCTGGAGTGAAAGAGATTATGGAACGAAAAAAGACTCTGGCCCATGGAGTCCTAGCTAACCAGAAATCATACATTAATCTCACATTATTATCAATTTCTCCCAGATTCTACCAATCACCTACACATTTAAAATGGCCATTTAACCTACTTATCTGCACATCTTTGGGATTTTGGAGGAAACCCACACAGTCATAGAGAGAATGTACACTTGACACAGGCCGCAACTCAAGTTGGAGTTGAACTGGGTCTCTGGCACTGTGAGATTGTGGCTCCACTAACTTCACTCTGCTCCCCATAATGATCTTTGGGTAAATCTAACTGCATGCACACAAACAGTTTCACAACCAATCATTATCCCTTCCTTCATCAGATAGACATACAAGAATAATTGCATCTCTTGTTAGTGTAAGTACTTGCAGCTCAGAAATATAGTCCGTTGTACCGTAAAAGTGCTCACTGGTTTAAATCTAACTCCTATCTCTTGGCACTTAAAGATTACTGCACATCCAGAGCTCATCCAAAAACAATTTAATGTAGTGATTTTTATTTATTGCATTCCTATCCTTGAAATTTCAATCTATTTTATTTGTACACAAGGAGATTGGAGGTATCCACAATCTTCCTTCCCCCATCCACCCAACTCCAAATCTTTAGCCCATTATTTGAGTTTTGCAGCTCTTGTAAAATGGGTCTTTGCTAAGTAAATGGGTCCTTCCTATCCACTTTTGCACCAATTACACTTATTGTAGTATTACAGGGTCTCTCCAGGTTACAAACAACCTGACTGCCAAAAATCCAACATTATGCAAATTTTCCCACAAACATTGTAAAGCAATTTTCAAGCTAATAATGATATTTATTCATGACTGGACACGGGCTTTAATTAATTAATTAATTGGATTCTGGGTGGTATGTGAATGTGCAAAGGAATTAAATAATTTGAGCAAAAGTAAGATAGAATAGTAATAGATATTTTTGACTGAGGAGAACTTAGACAGTTCTTGGGAACATAACACTGAAGTAACCTGCGGACTACCTTCAGTGTCTTCTGTAGAAAGGAAAGTTACCCAGTCTAACTAATAACTGTACAAAGCTAAAATCTTTCAGCCTTGAAAGTATGCTTGCAAATCTAGGTAAGCGAGAATATCTGCAGAAAGTCTAGCACAGTACTCAAAAATGTTGGAGAAGCTGAGCAAGTCACACAGCATCCATAGGTAGTAAAAGGCAGTCGACGTTTGGATCCAAGCTATTCCTTAAGGAGTTTCAAAAATCAGGCTGATGCTTAAATAAAAAGTGTGAGGGGAGGGGACATAACCAAGCAGGTCAGAGGTAATAGGTGGATACAGGTCAGAGGATAGAAGCTAAGAAGTGATGGGAGAAAGAGCAGAGGGCTAAGAAAGATGGCTCTCAAACAGGAGAAGGAAGAGAATGGAGAGCTGGAGGAAGGGAGACAGCAATGAGGGAAAGAGAAAGTGGAGGTGGGGGTTTCGGAAATTAGAGGGCAATATTGATGCTATCTGGTTTGAGACTACTGAGATGGAATATGTGTTGTATTTGTAGGTGGCCTCAACTTGGCAATACGTGAGGCCATAGATATACATACCAGTGTGGCAATGGTATGTCAAATTAAAATGGTTAGTCACTGGGAGGTCCTTGCTGTTGCACCAGAGAGAGTGAAGGAGCTCAAGGAAGTTAGCTCCCTGACACAGAGGAGGCTGCATTGCGAGCACCAAAAGCAGTAAATGACCCCTACATTTTCATGAGACTGGGGGCTGGAATCTCCTAGGTACCCTCTCTACTGTTATTTTTCTGAACTGACCTGGCATGTGGGGCTTTGTTAAAAGCATTGCTGAAATCTATGGAGACTAGATCAAATCTCATAAGCCCCCTCGTTTCCTCAACAAAAAAAAATAGCGACCAAATTGTGTGCATTGTCCTTAACTTGTCCAAGTGACTGTTTAATGTGGTGGAATTTTTTTCCAGCACTGATGTTGAACAAGTTGGCTTGTGAATATTCAGTCTAGCACAGAGGTTCTCAGCCTTTTTTTCCCCCACCCACTTACCATTTTAAGTAATCCTTCACTAACCAGAATACCCATAGCATCAGATGCTGTAGGTCAGGGGTGTCAAACTCAAATTCACAGAGGGCCAAAATTAAAAACTTGAACTAAGTCGTGGGCCAAACTAAATATTTATTGAAAATTTTCAACAACATTTGCATGTTTTCTTTCAACATATGTAATGTTAAACTTTTTCTTATTAAAATAAATGTTTAATAGTAGTTTTGGTTAAACTCTTTCCAGAAGAAGCATTAACAAATGAGAAATAAAATATTCAATAAATAATATTTCTCTATAGCCTTTAAGCTCCTTTTAAATGTATTTTTTTTCACAAGCCAACAAGTCAAAAAAATAACAACTTGCTTCAATGACAAACAGGTTTGTATTTTAAAATGATGAACATATAGTCTGTCTCCCACCTGTCTTGAAAGGTCCTGTTTTCTCTCTTTCGTTTGGCCATTTTTCGTAAGGGGTTTATTACATGTGAGTTGGGCGACAGGTCGCAGATGTTAATGAAAGTAAAGAGAGGAGGTGGGGGCGATTAGCGGGCTGACGGGCCGGCGCCAACGCATTTGCAAAGCATTCTGGGATTTGTAGTATTACCTGTGCATGTGCGGTGGCCAGCGGGCCAGCTCTAATACATATTTGATATGATCTTGTGGGCCAAATATAATTATATCATGGGCCAAATTTGGCCCGCGGTCCTGAGTTTGACATGTGTGCTGTAGGTGCTCTGTGGTTGTTAAGGGATTACTTAAGGTGATATGTGAGTGGGGGTAGGGGGCAAAAAGGTTAAAGCACTGGTCTATTGTTGTTCTTAAAGACAATAACATATAACCACCTTTCGAGTCCGCACTGGTTCACTGATTTTGTGCGCCCTCTTCAGGCATTGGTCCCGGTAGATCTTCATTCAATAACGATGGGCGAATTCAATGCAGGTGGAATCAGATAATAGCAAAACTATGAGCAAACAGATTGGCTGTCTGTGTACCAAAAATAGTAAAACTTGACAAAACTGAATTTATTAAGAAAAGACAAACAATGGACAATACCTCTAAGTACTACAGCGTTTCAACCTACCAGAGAAATATATTAACTGGATTAAAGCATTATATAAGGGACCATTGGTGAAGGTGACAGTAAATGGATATATAATCGAACCAAGGTCAACTAGGCAGGGATGTCCACTATCTCCCTCACTGTTTGTTTTAGCTATAGAACCCTTGGCAGAACTGATAAGAACAGAAAATAAAAGCGATAAAAATAAAAGGAATATAAAATCAGTCTATTTGCAACATGTTGGCTGATTTGTGCCTCTGACACCATGCTTTTGTTGAATATAGATTGAAAAATGATAATCAGAGACGATAATATTTCCTTTCATGTGTATATTCCATTGGAATCTAGGGAACTCTTCATCTTGCTTTCTGATTAATCTATGATTAAGATGCTAATACTCTTAAAATTTTCTTCACATTTTTATGGTCCACTTTCCTTTTATGAAGCCTGTCAAGGCAGTTTCATATAAATAGGCCCTTTTGCACATCGGACACCATTTGTCTTTAACAGACGTTTTACTGGAATTCTTTTATATCAACAGGAAAAACATTTGACATTTCCTTATTTGACTTGCTAATATTTTCTCAATATTTTCCTTCATAATTGCACTCCCACGTATGGATTCCTCTTTTCTTCACGATTATCGATGTTTCTGCCTGATCAGTATGTTGACAAAAGCTACACTTTGGGGCTTTTCGAGTTTAGAAAATATTCAACAATGTTGCAGAATGCTGATCAGGAAAAACACGAATGATTGGAAACTTCATTGAAATACAGGTCTTTAAGGAATCTTTAGAAAGTAAGATTAAAGTCTGACAAATGGCAAATATAGAAATGCTGATAAAACTGCTGCTATAAAAGGGTGGTGTTAGGACAGTGGTTTTCAACCTTTTTCACTCTGGCTTAAGATACCATGGCCCACAGGTGGCAATAACTAAGTAATATTTTCAAGTCAAAGACAGCTCTGTAAGAAACACATCTTTATCTAATGTAAAGTATTTTATTTAACATTTTTAAAGATCCACTGGTTGAGAATCACCAGGGTAGGGGGTTATGCACTGGGTTAGGGGTATGGTTGGGATAAGTTACTCAAGCACAAGGAGGTGGGCTCTGAGGTTTTTGGAAGTGATTGTAAAATTGATCTCTGGGAAGGGAGGGAGCTTGGAGAAGATACCAGGAAGTATGTGAGTTGATGTATTCTGTATGAAGGACACATGGAGAGGATGGGAGATATGGAGTTTGAGAGAGAAATAACGAATAAAGGTTTTGATATTCCAGTGGAATAGGAGAGACATGTATACAAGGATTTCAAATGTATAAAGCAGACAACTTTTATAATGATCAGGACGTGAGAAGAAGAATTGAGTGCTGGGTTGAACAGATTATAATGAAATTGCACCTGAGCCTAAGCCTGTAATGAACCTGGAGGGGTTGATGGGGCTAAGGTGGGAGGCATTGAATTATGGTAAAAAAGAGACTACAGGGGCTGGAAAACTGGACAACACACGTGTTGGAGCAACTCGGCAGATTCATGCAAGACAAAAGATAGTCAAAGTTCGGGCTGAAACCCTTCAAGAAGCATTTAGCTATATTCAGGAATCAAAAGGGAGGCAATAAACTGGCAGTTAGACGGGATGGTAGCAGTGGCCTTGGACATAATGGCAGAAACAACAAGCATACCATGGAATGAATTTTGTTTGTGTATAATGTTGCATTGAAATGGCACGTAATTGATAGGACAAGGCCCTCAGTACAGAAAAGATCACTCAATGATGTGGTGTGGGAGGGATATGTTGTCTGCTCTCTGATTTGTAGGAAGGAAATCACAAAAGAGCGGTGTCATAAAATTGGCCTGTGAACTGCTCCGTGAAGAGGATGGAATAGTTAACAAAAATATATCTTTGTATTTTTCAGGGTTTCAAGTGACCTACTGAAATGGGCGGTCTCGTATCTCTCTGGACCAAGACTGGCACAAGACTGACTGGCTACTCAGTACTCCTATACAACTAACTTCTGTTTATTGCTGATGTACAATTAACTACCACTTGAATATTTCAAAGCATTTTAACACACGTTAATGCCATTTTCTTGTATTTTTAATGGTGGTTCATTGTAAAAGTGTGTTACTGTAAATTCTACTCAATACCTGACTAGTTTACTTATGGGTACAGTGGTAAAGTAGTAGGTAATAAACCCAACAGAGCAGAAGTGGAGAAACGGATATGACATTACTTTCTTGGGCTGTTCTTGGCAACTCCTGTTGACTTGGAGCAATTTTGTGTTTGAAAAGCAACCATTCTGTCTGCCATGAAAGACCAAAAGAATTGGAGAAAGATCAGAGAAATTTCCCAGGGGAATTTTGTGACAGGCATACTTGGCCTTTGAGGTGTATCATTAAGATAATGAAGGTAATATAATGACTTCAGTTTAACTCCAAAATCAGCGCTGTTTTTTTTGTATATATAAATTCAGTGAGATGCCTTTATTGTTTGTTAATAAATAAAAATTGAATATTTTTCTTCAAGGTGATGTTTAATTTTTAGAAACTAAACTTGTTGTCAAATAAGAGTTTGTGTATTGAAACTTGAGTTACATTTCACAATCGTGTTCTCCAAGTCCAAAAATGGCAGTAGTATGGTAATTGGATTTGGGAATGATCAAAAAGAGTCTCGGGCAATAAAAATATTTGAGTTTTATGAAAAGATTAAAAAGGTGGGAATGAGTCAGATAATGAAAGAAGTTGAAAATGGGAAAAGAATTTAAAAATCATGTTGCTTAAAAAAAGTGTTCTTTTCAGAAAAATGTCTTGAGTTGGAAAACTTGAAAATATGTGAATATATTCAGCATTTTCTGTATTCATTTCATCGAGTAAAGTGTTCAGCATTTGTGGCGAGAGGAAGTGTGAATATTCCAGGCAAAGGGAAAATAATTGTTTTAAAAACTATTTTCTGTATGACTTTAGCTGGACTCCATGTGGGTAATGCTTCACATCTAGTGGTGACTGAATTAGTCTAACTTGGAGTATGGGGGAGAGTTTTATTTAAAGATTTGCTATTACATTTCTTTTGCAGTGAATACAGTAGAAGCCAACAGATACCTGTGGGATAAGATAAATTATGCCATTTGATATTTACTTCCCAGGAAAAGAAAGGTTAAGGAAGATGAGTCTCAAATTTTAAAGATTATGGAGGCAATATATTGACAAAATAGTTATTCTTACTAATTGAGCAGATTATGTTGATTTAGTAAAATTAAGTTGCCCCCCCAAGTTCCTCAACATGGTTATCCAACTGCACGAAAACCAACAAGGTCGGGTCAGATACAGCAATGAGCTCTTCGAACCTTTCTCCATTGACAATGGCGTGAAGCAAGGCTGTGTCCTCGCACCAACCCTCTTTACTATCTTCTTCAGCATGATGCTGAAACAAGCCGTGAAAGACCTCAACAATGAAGACGCTGTTTACATCCGGTACCGCACGATAGCAGTCTCTTCAATCTGAGGCGCCTGCAAGCTCACACCAAGACACAAGAGCAACTTGTCCGTGAACTACTCTTTGCAGATGATGCCGCTTTAGTTGCCCATTCAGAGCCAGCTCTCCAGCGCATGATGTCCTGTTTTGCGGAAACTGCCAAAATGTTTGGCCTGGAAGTCAGCCTGAAGAAAACTGAGGTCCTCCATCAGCCAGCTCCCCACCATGACTACCCTAACCCTAACCCTAACCCTAACCCACATCTCCATCGGGTACACAGAACTCAAAACGGTCAACCAGTTTACCTACCTCAGCTGCACCATTTCATCTGATGCAAGGATCAACAAAGAGATAGACAACAGACTCGCCAAGGCAAATAGCGCCTTTGGAAGACTACATAAGAGTCTGGAAAAACAACCACCTGAAGAAACACACAAAGATCGGCGTGTACAGAGCCGTTGTCATACCCACGCTCCTGTTCGGCTCCGAATCATGGGTCCTCTACCGGCATCACCTATGGCTCCTAGAACGCTTTCATCAGCGCTCTCTCCGCTCCATCCTCAACATTCATTGGAGTGACTTCATCACCAACCTCGAAGTACTCGAGCTGGCAGAGTCCGCAAGCTTCAAATCCACGCTGCTGAAGACCCAACTGCGCTGGGTGGGTCACATCTCCAGAATGGAGGACCATCGCTTTCGCAAGATCGTGTTATATGGCAAGCTCTCCACTGGCCACCGAGACAGAGGTGCACCAAAGAAGAGGTACAAGGGCTGCTTAAAGAAATCTCTTGGTGCCTGCCACATTGACCACCGCCAGTGGGCTGATCTCACCTCCAACTGTGCATCTTGGCGCCTCACAGTTCGGCGGGCAGCAACCTCCTTTGAAGAAGACCGCAGAGCCCACCTCACTGGCAAAAGAGGAAAAACCCAATTTTTTTAGTCAATATTATAGGTGAAATTTTTTAAAAATTGTTATTAATTGATGTACCAGAAAGATACATTTGTTAATCCTTGTTTTTATGGAAATGTGAGAAGAAAAAATGTTTAAATTAATGGATGTTTGATAGTTGGTATAAATTTTGTGGGTGGAGGGTCTGTTTCAGTGCTATTGACAGCTCAGTGCCATCTAATGGGCGAATTCATGTCAGAGGTTGGTAAGAATTTTAATATACTAATGAGCTGTATTTTTTATATAGCTCATCGGTATATTAAAATTCTCACCAACCTCTGACATGAATTTGCCCATTAGATGGCACTGAGCTGTCAATAGTACTGGCAGACATGGGAATTTCAAACTAACAATTGAGCTATTATTTAAATAAGGCCATGAAAAATGCATTTATTTTATTAATAGAGAATCTGTAGGTAAAACAAATCCACATCTATTGCCTGGAGGCATTTGTCGATCAATAGCAAGTTTTACGGGTTTCTGGTATTCAGAAGATATTTCAATTGACTATGTACAGTAAGGAAAGAATGTAATAACCATTTCATGTTGGGCCTTCACCTTGAGACCAGCTACGGAGCAGATAGAAAAATGGGGACTTACCTTTCAGACAGCAGTCCTAAAAGGCTGCTGCAGTGTCCCATTCATATCCAGAGGCACCTCGTAGCACCCTCCGGATCCGACGGAGGTGGGGGACGACTAGTACTACAGCACCACCCGTCATCAATATGCGGCAGAGCAATGGTCATCTTCCCTACCTGTATACCCCCAAGCATCTGAAACCGCTCTATGGTTCCCAGAACAGTTCCAGCTGTATGGGGGATTATGTGTAGGGAAAACAGTCATTGCTCTGCGACGTTTTGAGCCGCAGAGAGTTGCTAGGTGTGGCTGTTTCAGCCCGCACCGGCTGCCTCCTGATAGCTCCCACTGACCAGCCAGTCCCCGCTGACTGTTCCTGCTGTCCCTACTGTCCCACTGCCCCGAGGGCTCCCCGCCGCCCTGACTTGGAGGGAGAGGGGTGAGTGGAGAGATGGGTCATGGGCTGACAGCATCATCAGCACGCACCTAAACAGCCGCTTAGCACAGCTGCACATTCAGATTGATCGGCAGAGGGCTGTGCTGAGAAGATTATCCCTTTCGGAGAGGGGTTGGAATATGCAGCTCGGAGACCGTCTCTGCACGTTCAGAAAGGTTTGGTGGAGTTTCTCTGCCTTTACATGTCAACGTTTTGGGCTATCTGAAATGGAACTGCCATTCACAAGTAGTTTCCTTATTTTGTGTCCACATGCAAGATTAATGAATTGCTTGGATAGTAGGTGTAGTTTGGAACTTAAGAAATGCAAAAATGAAATTAATTCCTGACTTAATTATAATTTCTGGTTTAATAGTCTTCTTTAGTTGAAAGTTTCGATACAGCAACAGATCTTTAGTTAATTTGACTGGGGCTATGCTTTCAGTTTCCTGCAAGATGAAAAGCTTGCAGGATTCATAAAATGGAAAATGTATTAAAGAAATGTATTGCAGAGGATGGTAAAAGCATTACATACAGCCAAATATCACAGGATCATGTATCCTCAGCACATGTAAATGGAAGCATAGAGGCATAAAGGGATTGGTCATCCATCTTCACAATGTATGAACAATCCCTTTATACCTCTATCCTCCAAGCTTCCTCCTGGGCCAAAGACCCGACCAGCCAACCTTTACCACCACCCTCCTCTGCCTGGCAGAACTTGTCCTCGCTCTAAATTACTTCTTCAACTCATCCCACTTCCTTTAATTCAAAGGAGTAGCCATGGGTCCCTGCTGCGCCTGTCTGTTTGTAGGCTTTATGGAGCAATCCATGTTGCAAGCCTTCACAGGCAAGGCCCCCCCACCCCAAATCATCCTTCGCCATGCACCTACAATGAGCTTGTTAACTTCATCCACTTTGTGTCCAACTTCTACCCCAAACTCAAACTCCATCTCTGATAATGCTTTCCCCTTCCTGGATCTCTCTGTCTCTATCTCGGGAGACAAGCTTTCCACTGACCTATACTACAAACCCTCCAACTCCCACAACTACCTTAATTACACTTCCTCAACACCTTGGCCCCTGCAAGGAGTCCATCCCCTTCTCTCAATTTCTCCTGTTCCCAACATGATGTCTTCTAGTCCAGAGCTTCTGAAATGTCTGCCTTCTTCCATAAACGTGGCTTCAACTCAGCCCTCACCCACATCTCCGCCATTTCCCGCTTATCTGCCCTGGCCCCCAGATGCAACAAAAATAGAATCCCCCTCATCCTTACATCCTTACTTACCACTCTGCATCCAACACATTATCTGCTGGAATTTCTGGCATTTAATATAGGATCCCACCACCAGGCACATTTTTCCCTCTCCTTCCCTCTTGATCTTCTGCAGGGACCGCTCCCTCTGCAATTCCCTCGTGCACTCATCCCTCCCCACTCACTGCTCCCCCGACACCTTCCCCTGTGCCCGCAGGAGATGCAACATCTGTGCCCACACCATCTCCCTCACCACAGTGCAGGGACCCTTTCACATGAAGCAAACTTCACTTGTACATTCAGAGAGCTTATTTACTGCATCTGGTGCACCCTTTGTGGCATCCTCTACATTGGAGAGACCAGTTACAGACTGGGAGATCGCTTCTCTCATCCTCTCCACTCCGTTTGCACTCACACCAACCTCCCAGTGGCCAACCATTTCAAATCTGGGTCACACTCTCACGCTCACATGTCTGTCCATAGCCTTATGTACTATCCCACCCTAACCATCCGCAGGTTGGAGGAACACCACCTTATTTTCTGTCTGGGCACCCTGCAGTCATTGACTTTACTGTTTTCAATTAAACCTGCTTGCCTTTTCTTTCCCTCCCCCTTTTCCTTGTCCTTCCAGTTCTTTCATCCACACAGCCTGCCATCCCCCCTCCCCCTCATTGCTGTTGTCTCCTCCTTTCTTTCTCCACTCATTATCTCCTACCTTGCCACCCCCACCCCTCCCCCCGTCCACCCACCCCCTCCACTCTTTTGTTCGGAAGCTTGCCAGCATTTTCTCATACTTTGATGAAGGGATCAAGCCTGAAACGTTGGTTATGTATCTTTTGCCTTTGCTACGTAAAGAACACTGTTTGACCCAGTGAGCTTCTCCAGCATTTTCTGTTTTTACTTCAACCACGGTGTCTACAGAATTTAGTGATTTACTTTTAAATAGAAGCATGGAGTTGTTACAGCATGGTGGTGTGCCATTCAGCCCATTGAAACTGTGCCAGCTCCTATTAGAGCAATTTTATCAGTTTGTTTTCTTGCTTTTTCCTCATGGCCCTACAAATGATTATTTTTGCCAGTGGGTATTACTTTACAATTTTGCACCTTTAAACTCTCAGACGTCCTTTGAAAAACACAAACCAATTTAAGCAGCTTTCAAATGGCATGCAGAGAAATCCTGAGGTTTTTGTGAATTTTGCAGACAAATGGCGACGATCAGGAATTTTGGTACCATCACAGCCACATTTAAAATAAAATGAGGATTTGAAGAGTGGAATTTAAATTAAAGGTAGTAATCAATTGTTAGGCACTATTTATATTTGCTGTAATCTTTTAACATTCAAGCTGGATAATGTATGTTTAACCAGACAATTGGTTAATTCATTATCGGTGGATTAAGCCTTTGAAATAGTGATTTCAGTTTATAATGACATACTGTTATTAATTGAGGTATAATGGGGGTGAAACAGATGAGTGGAGGAGATGCTGTGAGTGCTTTTAATTCTTCCAGTTGTCTCCTGTGCAAAAGCCGATTGATGTACAATCCAGAGCGAGATCATGGAGGAACTTGAGCATTAGTACCTTGCCAATCCATTCCTTTAAAGTAGATGTTTGAATCAATAAGGTACAGGGAGGGGCTTAAAAATTGGTACAATTAACTCTGTTAAGCATGGTCTAATTTTTATCTATCTGACAGAATGCCTTTATTTACTGGAGTCAGAATTACTTAGATTGATTATATCCGTTTTATGAAGAATTATGGTTCATTCTCAGTTTGATAAATTTCCCTCTAGTTATGAAACACTAGTTTGCATCCAAGTTAAATGCATGATTATCTAGAATATTTAGGGAAATGATTCAGTTTGATGCATTCAATCGTTATATTGCAGATCACTCACAGATTTAAATTCTTTGTTGTCCTTTTGTGAGATGGGAAGGTGTCTCTATTATTAGTTGTTCTTATTGCTCAAAGCTATCTAGCTAGGTTTTGAGAGTCTATTCGAGAGAATGCACTACCTTGAATGATTTGTACAGGATCCTTTGTGTAGTTAAGCCAGTGGAACTAATGTATAATAACTCATTTTTACAGCCAGAATAAATTAAGCATCTGGTATTCTAAAAGACAGTACATGTACATTGCAGACTCTCTTCATCCTTTCACCAACGACATCATGGGTGACTCGTGCATTAGAACGTGGCTAGTCCTTTACTTTAAAAGTAGATGTTTGTCTCAATAAGGTACATGGAGGGGGTTCAAAATTAATGCAAGTCATCTCTTAAGCAAGGGCTAATTGTTATCCATCTGACAGAATTTTTTTTTAATTGTGGAATTTAAATATGCAGTGAATGTTAAATCATATCTTCATTTGGCAAAATCCACACAAAGTCTGGTAGAAAATGCAACTAAGCAGTCCAGTGGATAAGTTAAAATCCATTGGAAGTCCACTCCTTAAATTTAATTTAATTTGTTTTATTTTTATATTTATTCCATATGGAGTACAGTCCTGACATTATAACTTTTATTTGAGATTAAATTATAGACTGGCATTTCTATGTTTTTTTTAATGAACTGAAAACATATTTTGTCATAATATTAAAAGTGCAGCAGAATTCAACCATCTCTTCCCTAACAGACCCTTATCATTTTGTATTTTTCAGAAAAACATGGCCAATCTGTTCTGTGCCACTCCCTTGTATTAATCCCATATTCTTCAATTAATTTAAATCCAAAAAAATTTACCTGATATTTGTAATTTAAAACTCAGAATTTCAAAGCTTCTGTACTGTTTTGGATAAAGAAATTTCATGTCATTTCAGTCCTGTTATTTGGAGATTGTGTCCCTTGTTTTTGCTGTATCCCATAGGAAGCACCATCCCTTCATCCACCCCGTCAAATCCACGAAGAAGATTGTTTCAGGATGTAATCTTGATTTTTTTAAAATTTATTCAACATGTAAACAAAGCCTGAAGCTGTCTGACACCATATTTTAATCAAAGTGTCACATCAGTCTCCAACAAAACATGTTCCGGTGTATATATAAAGCATTTTTACTATTTCAAGATGTTACAAGGTAGTTTACAGGCATGTAATCAAACAAAGCTAACATCTTTTTTCCTGCATTTAAGAGTAAGTTGGCAGGCACATCAAGCATATTTTTTAACTTTTCTCTATGTGGAATGCTTGTGTTGAGTTACGTTGTGATACTGTTAAAACAATTTGTAAATGTGGAGGTGTGGATGGCCAATTAATCCTCAATGACCATCCACTTCTGTCATCTTTTTTTAAAAAAATCACCCAAAGAATAAACTGTTGTCATATGATGCACCAGTAGTACTCCAATCATCTGTGCCTGAATTTCTTCTTCATCATTGAATACAATGCTGCAACTTGAAATTAAGCAGCGTGTTTCTGGCTTCATTTTGGTATGGAATATGGGTGAAGCTGGTTGTGGCCAGCATTTGTAGCCTACCCCTCATTTTCTTTGGTGGAGGTTCAATTGTCTTTTCCAAACTGTTGTGTTCCAGAGAAAAATTGGTTCCTAGGACCCTCTGGTTTTCAGATTTTGACCCAACAAAAAAGGAATGGCAATGTATCTCCAAATCAAAATGGTGCTGAAGGTGGAGGAAAAGATGTTCTTTTCTACTTGGTCTTTCTAGATCATAGAGGATGAGAATTTGAGAAATACTGTTGGAAAAACCCAGAGGTGGCTGCAGGGCTTCTTGTAGCTGGTGTGTACTGTAAGATAGTGGGAGACTGATGGAATGGTGTAAGATTTCTGGAGTATCATTGGAAACAGAGGATATTGCCCCGCATTGCTGATTTATGCATTATAGATAGTGGAAAGGTGAAAATAGACATGATGAACAATGTTCGGCTATTTTTGTTTCAGAGAAAATGAACGGGGCACTAGTTACTTGAAATTTATTTCATCTGCATTTTTTTGTGGACAAGATCGATGTGGAAAAATGTCCCTTGTCAGGTAAATGGCAATGGGAAATGGAATTAAACAGCTAGATCTCAAATGCACCTACTTAGTAAATTGGAATACAGGCCAAAGCTCTGGCCTTTCCATCCAAAGTTCATAGCTTTTTGATAACATGCGGATTGAATTCAGGTGGCCAAATTCTGGCGTTGGTAATACTTCAAGAAATCAAGTGGTAATCTAGGCACTTTGGACTTATGAGGATCTGATGCTTGGTCAAACAAATCTGCAAATGCAACTTGTGTATCTTAAATCCATATTCCATACAAATTATATCAAAAGGTACAGTTATCAAATGAGAACTATTTTCTTTTCCAACTTCTTTGGTCCACAGATGTTCCGAGTAGATAAACCAGACTGGCTTTCTCCTCTTGCAGCTTTACCTCTTTAGCATTTGACTCTTGGATCCATCAACAATGATCATGAAGATTTCCTGTGGCCATTTCTCCAGGACATTCGGAAATCTCTTGAGGTAACAGTTCTACAGTGTAAATTTCATTTTTATCTGTGAAGTCAAAGATCACAAGTTAGTTCTGAACGAGAATTTTCTCCAGCAGTTAATCTGATGCTTGTTAGGATTAGAGCAGGGGGTAGTGGGTTGAGAGAGGAAACCTGTGAATGAATGTGTCATTGACATTTATTTCATCTGATTTTTTTGTGGAGAAGACAGATGTGGGTAATTTTCCATTGTAAAGGGCAATGGGAACTGCAATAGAACAGCTGGATCTCAAACACATGCTGGGGTGTGATGAACCTGAGAAGTTGATTTGAAGGGATAGTAGGCAGGATTTTTTAAATGGATTTTACCTGTGTGGATTTGACCAATAATACAAAGCCAGAGTTCACTATAAGCAGTACCAATTAAAGAATAAAATTATAAAGAACTCCTGACAGATTAAGCAAATGGGCAAGAATAGTTGCAAAAAGTATTCAGCGTGGACAAAATTCAGCTCACCGTTTAGACCTAAGAAAGTAAAATACATTCTCAACAATGAAAGTCAAGTAGTTCAAAAAGAATTAATTGTGATGGTGGGACTATTATTAAAACGCCAAGCAAAGTAAGGCTATTGAAGTGGTGCTCGATCTACAAAAAGCCTGTTGGACCAAACCTGAGCAGTTTGAGGCAACACAGCTCATGTTGGCTTTGAAGCGATTACAATGTAGATTCATCTGGACATCAAGTGTTAAACTGTGATTGTGGAACACACCAAAATTGTGAGGTGATTTAATTAACCTCACGTCTGCCCCACCATTCAGTAGGACCACTGCTGATCTCTGGCTCGAACTGCTCTTCTTTGCCAATTCCTTGGTCTTTCAGTTATTTATCTATCACCACCTTAACGATATCTAATAATTTGGCATGCACCATGAGCTCAATATTAAATGACTGGCCCCTTATTGTGGCTGTGTCTCTCCCATTGCTCACAACTCTCCCATGAATGGAAACATCTATGTTGAGCTTCCTTAGGATCTTTTATGTTGGAATGATTGATGTTTGCAAAATATAGTCAGGAACACACAAGAATAGAATTAAGGGGAAATTATTTCTGCTGGTTAACAAATCTAGGATTTGGGAATATTGCTTAAACTGAAAATTCAGACAGACTAGATTATGAATATATTGACTGGTAATAAAACCTATATCCTGAGAGTGAAATGAAACAAAAATATAGACAAAGAAGCAGTGAGCTGTACCTTCAGTGGTTGGACAGTTCCCGGACTTCTCCTTTCCTGCAATATTGGGTATTTTTATTGATGTTGAATCTGATGTTGCATACTTTTCAGTGCCAGGAGCTTCTGGGCAATCTTGCAGTGTATTGAACTTCCTTGGAACCGGTACAGGATTTGTAGTCTGCTGTTGTAAATATTTTGTTCGAGGAGGGGGAAGCAGAATTTTTTGGTCCCTTCCCGATGTCTTTTCTTGTCTTTTAGTTTCTTCCCCGTCAACTTCTCCATTCTTGGATTCTGAGAACAACTGCTTTTTAAGATTTTGTTCTTTATCTGGAAATATGGAGGAAATTATTTTCTTAAACATCATTCAGATATATGGATCCTGGTTTCTTAAATGACTCTTCATCTCTGTTCTTTTGGAATGGCCTTTGTTTATAGAAATCTTTATTCATTCATTCCTCCCTTCTTCTGAACTGTTCATGGTTCATAAAGCTTAGCATCTCACTTAATTAATAATGATGTTACAGAAATCTAGAGAATAATGTTACTCACAAGGAAGAAACCCCTTGAGAATGTCCAAAACAGTGCTTGAGAGAAAAATTCTGGCAGACTTTTCTTCTGCTTTGGTGAAAGGAATTTGTACAAGTACATAAATAAACTTACTTTCTTATGTACAGTTCCACCTTATCAAATGGAACTTATCAAATGGAATTTTCTTATGTACAGTTCCACCTTATCAAATGGAACCCCCTTATTATGTATCTAATGACTTTTCATTGCAGCTGCCGAGATGGGAGATCTATGCAATAGTAAGATGCAGGAAATCTGAACTAAAACATGAACAGTTGGAAATCATCATCAATTGACCAAGCAGCGTGTGCCGAATAGGGGAAAGATCACTGCAAGTATGTACAGTTTGAACTTTTATGTTAGTCTATAGCTGACTTTCACGCAGATAGGATGCGTTTTAGTAAGGAAAATAGGACATTATATACCTCACAATAAGTAACCTAAATGGGATAAACTACTAAAGGGTACAAGGATTACAGAAATCATTGGGAACAGCAACAAAGCTCATTAGGTAACAAAATAATGCAGAGCAAACCAAACCAGATCATTTATTTGTAAAGGGATGAAATTGAAAATTAGAAAGTTCTGCTGAACTTGGTCCATATGTGTATCGTATACATTACTGATTAATACCACAATTGAGAAATTCTAGCTACATGAAATTGAAAGAAGTGCATTTCTCTATATGAGAACATGCAAGACTGATAATGTAAACTTAAAGGTTTTTGTTTCCAAATTTAGTAATAGTTTTACAGAATACACAATGTTTCCACTTTTATAGAAGAAGTTAACAATGTTAGGTTGTCATTAAGCAATTAAATAAAGAATTCAGAAACAACATCTTTACCTGAAAAAGTTACAGGTCATGTTAATTAAAAATGGAGGAAAGAATGGGAAGATTCTCATGTGTGAATCCTGAGATGCTCTTGTATACATCACATAATTTCACTTGATTAAGAAATGGTGTTTACTACTATATTCTCCCTAGAGCATAAAAGTCAAATTTGTGATATTTTCCTGTCATTTATTAGGATGCTTTGATTCAGTTCCAATAGGAGAAATTTATGCTGTCATTATCAGGAAGATTCCAGTCAATAATTATTGCTTCTATTTCAGTACAAAATAAATCAAAGGTATTCTGAATAAATGACTATAAACTCTACATGCAAATACAGTGCTTCTATTTATTACCATGAATTGGTTTCTTCCCAAAATTCATCATTACAGATTTGATCTGAATTGACTGATTGTGAACATAAAGCTATGCCTTTATTGACACCAAGATATTGTCCAATATTTTAGCCTGTAGGTTAGAAAATATTATCATCTCTGAGGATCAAACTGGATTTAAGGGATGTAATTCACAATTTAATATGTTGTTTGTTAGATATTCTTTAGTCCCCTACAGTTTCAACCTCTGAATGTATTATTTCTTTAGATGCTGAAAAAAGCTTTTGATAAAATGGAATGGGAATACTAGTGTGTGAGAGAAATATAATTTTGGCTCCAATTTATCAATTGGATTAAATTGATCTATTTATCTCCTACAGCTTCAATTTTAACTAACTCAATTAAATCTAAACCTTTTAAGATGTATTGCGGAACGAGACAGGTTTGCCCTTTAAGCCCATTATTATTTAATTTGGCTTTAGGACTGTTTGCGGTGGCCTTTCGGCAATTGGCTGATATATCAGGAACCATAGAGCTAGAAATGCTCATGAGGTGTCTCTTTATGCAGATGATCTTTTGCTGTATATATTGAATCCTGACCAATCGATTCCATCTATTTTATCATTTTTTTAAATTAATTTGGTCAATTTTCAGGTTATAAATTAAATTTGCAGAAAAGTGAGATGTTCATTTTGAACTCTTCCTGGTCTTTAAGTTCCACTATTCCTTTTAAAAATCAATGTAACTATCTAAGTATCACCATTACTAAGAAATTTTATAATTTGTTTAAAGAAAACTTTCTAACCTTAATGAATCATGTCAAGAAGTCCTTGACATATGGTTTCCTTTTTCAATTATATTAATTAGATGCATCAATATTATCAAGATGAATATCCTACCTAACCTTTTATATATTTTTCAAGCTGTACTGGTTTTTGTTCCCAAATCCTTTTTTGATTCACTGGAATCTCTCATCTCTTCCTTTTATATGGAAAGATAAGCACCCTCATCTTAAAAAAAAGTTTTTATTAAAAATATTAAAAAGAATGGGGGATTGGCCTTACCCATCTTTAGGTTTTATTACTGGGCAGCCAATATTAGATGTGTTATCTTTTTGGATTCATCATAAGGAACATCTGGGTGCTTTAAGATGGATTAATTTAGAAATTAAATCTACTAAAAAGTATTCTCTTCTTTTGATACTTGGAGCACCTTTACCTTTTTCAGCTTCCAAATTAACATAATTTTGTTGTCAGACATACTTTGAGAATTTGATTTGAATTCAGGAAACATTTTGGGTTCCATAGATTATTATTATTAGTCCTATTATTAGGCTGTGTACGGCCCCTCACCCCAAGTCCAAAGCCCGCTGCGCAGCTCAGACGGCAAAGTCCTCCTCAGCGACAAGATCTCCATCCTCAACCGATGGTCAGAACACTTCCAATCTCTTTTCAGTACCAACCGCTCAGTCCAAGATTCCGCCCTGCTCCAGCTCCCTCAACAGCCCCTAAGGCTAGAGCTGGATGAGGTTCCCACCCTGGATGAGACATATAAGGCAATCGAACAACTGAAAAGTGGCAAAGCAGCAGGTATGGATGGAATCCCCCCAGAAGTCTGGAAGGCTGGCGGCAAAACTCTGCATGCCAAACTGCATGAGTTTTTCAAGCTTTGTTGGGACCAAGGTAAACTGCCTCAGGATCTTCGTGATGCCACCATCATCACCCTGTACAAAAACAAAGGCGAGAAATCAGACTGCTCAAACTACAGGGGAATCACGTTGCTCTCCATTGCAGGCAAAATCTTCGCTAGGATTCTACTAAATAGAATAATACCTAGTGTCGCTGAGAATATTCTCCCAGAATCACAGTGTGGCTTTCGCGCTAACAGAGGAACCACTGACATGGTCTTTGCCCTCAGACAGCTCCAAGAAAAGTGTAGAGAACAAAACAAAGGACTCTACATCACCTTTGTTGACCTCACCAAAGCCTTCGACACCGTGAGCAGGAAAGGGCTTTGGCAAATACTAGAGCGCATCGGATGTCCCCCAAAGTTCCTCAACATGATTATCCAACTGCACGAAAACCAACAAGGTCGGGTCAGATACAGCAATGAGCTCTCTGAACCCTTCTCCATTAACAATGGCGTGAAGCAAGGCTGTGTTCTCGCACCAACCCTCTTTTCAATCTTCTTCAGCATGATGCTGAACCAAGCCATGAAAGACCCCAACAATGAAGACGCTGTTTACATCCGGTACCGCATGGATGGCAGTCTCTTCAATCTGAGGCGCCTGCAAGCTCACACCAAGACACAAGAGAAACTTGTCCGTGAACTACTCTTTGCAGATGATGCCGCTTTAGTTGCCCATTCAGAGCCAGCTCTTCAGCGCTTGACGTCCTGCTTTGCGGAAACTGCCAAAATGTTTGGCCTGGAAGTCAGCCTGAAGAAAACTGAGGTCCTCCATCAGCCAGCTCCCCACCATGACTACCAGCCCCCCCACATCTCCATCGGGCACACAAAACTCAAAACGGTCAACCAGTTTACCTATCTCGGCTGCACCATTTCATCAGATGCAAGGATCGACAATGAGATAGACAACAGACTCGCCAAGGCAAATAGCGCCTTTGGAAGACTACACAAAAGAGTCTGGAAAAACAACCAACTGAAAAACCTCACAAAGATAAGCGTATACAGAGCCGTTGTCATACCCACACTCCTGTTCGGCTCCGAATCATGGGTCCTCTACCGGCACCACCTACGGCTCCTAGAACGCTTCCACCAGCGTTGTCTCCGCTCCATCCTCAACATCCATTGGAGCGCTCACACCCCTAACGTCGAGGTACTCGAGATGGCAGAGGTCGACAGCATCGAGTCCACGCTGCTGAAGATCCAGCTGCGCTGGATGGGTCACGTCTCCAGAATGGAGGACCATCGCCTTCCCAAGATCGTATTATATGGCGAGCTCTCCACTGGCCACCGTGACAGAGGTGCACCAAAGAAAAGGTACAAGGACTGCCTAAAGAAATCTCTTGGTGCCTGCCACATTGACCACCGCCAGTGGGCTGATAACGCCTCAAACCGTGCATCTTGGCGCCTCACAGTTTGGCGGGCAGCAGCCTCCTTTGAAGAAGACCGCAGAGCCCACCTCACTGACAAAAGGCAAAGGAGGAAAAACCCAACACCCAACCCCAACCAACCAATTTTCCCTTGCAACCGCTGCAATCGTGTCTGCCTGTCCCGCATCGGACTGGTCAGCCACAAACGAGCCTGCAGCTGACGTGGACTTTTTACCCCCTCCATAAATCTTCGTCCGCGAAGCCAAGCCAAAGAGAAGAAAAAGAGAGATTTTAGGTAATTCCTTCTTTTTACCTTTGGTTCAAGATATTGGTTACCATCAATGGCCAAATTTAGGTATCCAGTCCTTTTTAGATTTCTTTATTGACAGATTTGTTCTGAATTTAAAACTATGCCTTTATGCTCAAAGGGGAAAAAAAACCAGCCAAGATTCTGATTGCAGTTTGCTACAAATGTATACAAGGTAAGAGATAAATTTGTCATCTGATTAGACTTTGCTGTTTTCTCAAAATATTCACTAGAATATTTAACTACACAAAATTTGATACAGCCCCTATCAAAGCTAGGATTGGGTATGGTAGTGAGGGCTCCACTAACCAGTAGAATGCTTTGCAATCATTTGTACATGAAGGATGTGACCCAGCAAGAGACAGGTTTCTTATTATTTAGCACATTTAAAGATTGTAATGGGGAACAACTTCTCATAACTCTGCACTAAAATCCAATATGAAAACTTCCTTTGTAGCTGTTTCATCAGGGAAAAGAAAATAATTTTTACCTTTAGTAATGCTTGTGCAGGACTTGGCCACATTGACTTGAAAAAGACGTTTAAAAGATTGAGGTGGAGGCAGTGGTTTATTCTCTCCTGATACCCCTTCAGAGCAAACACAATTGCATTATAACTTTAACTTGCGTGATTATAAAACTTGTACATCGTTAAAATGTTTCAAAGTCCTTCACTAGCCTCAAAGATTTGATACCAAATCTTTGCATTAGTGCAGATCTTATCTATCTTGATAAATTGTTCACCCTTAAAATGCTGACTGACCATTTCTACCCATGGATGCTGTCTGACCTGCTGAGTTCCTCCAGCAATTCTTTGCTAAAATTCCAGCATCTGTAGCTTTTGTTTCTTTTTTTCTGTCAGATGCTCATAAACTAAGACAAATTACCTTTTCTTTTTAAAAAAAAAAACACCGGAGTGGCAGGGAAATTTGATGATGTGTTTCTAGATATCAAGGATTGGATAAATCTGATGAATTTACAAAAGATAGAGACGATCTTAGTCATGTCACAGACACTGTGTGCACAGATCACATGGATCCAAGACTGATTGGAAGCACTGGTACAGAAAATAGAAGCAGTTTAAACCACAGAACAATGCAGTGCAGCAAACAGGCCCTTTAATCCTTCTAGTCTCTGCCAATATTATTCTGCCCCATCCCACTGATATGCACCCAGTCCATATCCTTTCATGTACCTGCCAAATTTGTCTTGCATGTTAACATTGAGCCTGTATTCACCACTTCAGCTAATAGCTCATTCCATACTACCACCACTCTTTGTGAAGAAGTTCCTCCTAATATTTCCTTTCACCCTTAATCCATGACCTGGTTTATATCTCACCTAACCTCAGTGGAAAAAACCTACTTCCAATTAATCTGTCTATACCCATCGTAATTTTCTATATCTCAAATCTTCCCTCATTCTTCTTATCTCCAGGGAATAAAGTCATAACCTGTTTAACCTTTTCCTGTAACTCTGTTCAAGTCCTGACAATATCTGAGTAAATCTCTGCACTCTTTCAATTTTATTAATATTTTATTAAAGCTGCATAAAATTTTCCAACTTTATAAACTCCCATCTCCTATACTCAATATTTTGATTTATGAAGGCAAATATGCCAAAAGCTATCCTTACAACCCTATCTACCTGTGATGCCACTTTCAGGGAATTATGATCCTGTATTCCCAAATCCTTCTGTCCTACCACACTCCTCAGTGACATACCACTTACTGTGTAATCCTACCTTGGTTTGTCCTTTCAAAATGTAACATCTAACACATATCTGCATTAATTACACTTGCTATTTTGCAGCCCATTTTTCCATTTGGTCCAGATAACTCTGTGCTATCCACAACACTTCTAATCTTAGTGTCATCTGCAAATTTGCAGATCTAATTTACCACATTATCATCTTCATTGTTGATATAGACAACAAACAACAATGGACCCAGCACTGATCTTTGAGACACACCACGATCCACAGGCCTCCAGTCAGAGAGGCAGTCATCCACTATCTCCTTGTTGCCTATATTTGCTTTGTACCTCTCCTCTTAACCAGATCCCCAAAATCCCTTGAAAATCAAGGTTCCTTTTGCCTGTTAACTTTGCCTTTAATCCTGACCAAAAAAAAAATACAAACTCTGTACTCTCAACATTTCACCTTTTGAAGGCCTTCCACTTACAGAGCACATCTTGCCAGAAAACAATTTAGCCCAATCTTCGCTTTCTAGATTCTTTTCTCATTTTCTCAGAATTAGCCTTATTCCAGTTTCGAATCTCAACCCAAGGACCAGACCATAATGATCTTGAAACTAAAGGCACATCCCTACACACATATCCACCACCTTCCCTGTCTCGTTCCCCAATAGGAGATCCAGTATTGCACGCTCTTTAGTTAGTACCTTAATATATTGATCGAGAAAACTTTCCTGAACACATTTTACAAACTCTAAGCCATCCAGCCCTTCTACGGTATGGGAAGATGTGGAAATATTAAAATCACTTACTATCACAACCTTATGTTTCCTGCAGCTGTCTTCTAGCTCCCTGCAGATTTGCTCTAATTCTCACTGACTATTGGATGATCTGTAATACAACTCCATTAATGTGCTTATGCCTTTCCTATTTTAAGTTCCACCCATATCGCCTCAGTAGGCGAGCTTTCCGTTCTGTCTGAGCACAATTGTGATATTTTCCTTGATGAGCAATGCCATTCCTCCCCCTTTCATCCCTCCTACTCGATTACCTCTGAAGCAACAGAACCATGGAATGTTGAGCTGTCAGTCTTTCCCCTTCTGCAACCATGTTTCACTAATGGCCACAACGTCACAATTCCACATATCAATCCATGCTCTAAGCTTGTCTGCCTTTCCTACAATACTCCTTGCATTGAAATGGATGCACCTGAGAATATTATTTTCACCATGTTCAACCCTTTAATTTCTGTCTCTCTCATCTTTTTCCTCCTCCCCCTCCACTATCTGTTCTGCCACTCAAGTTCCCGTCCCCCCTGCATATCTAGTTTAAACCATCCCTATATTCCAGGAATCAGACTTGAGCATCTTGTCTGAACGTTCTCTAATGCCAGCACAACCTTTTTTTAAATAAGGAGCCTAAAAATGTACCCTGTAATCCAAGTGAGGCTTCACCAGTGCCTTATAGAGCCTCAACATCAGGTCCTGGCTCTTGTATCCTATTCCTCTAGATATGAATGCCAACTTCTTCACCGCCGACTCAACCTGGAAGTTCACCTTTTGAATTTCCTGCATGAGGGCTCCCAAGTCCCTTTGCACCTCAGAATTTTGAAATGTCTCCCCATTCAAATGATAGTCTGCCCTTTAATTCCTTCTCCCAAATTGCATGACCAAACACTTTCCAGCAATGTATTTCATTTGGCATATCTTTCCCCATTCTCCTCATCTAAGTCTCTGTGTCCTCCTCACTACCTGCCCCTCCGTTCATCTTGAAATGAATTAAGGTCACTAAATCCCTTGTGCATCACCGTGCAATATCCCAGAAGGTTATGCAAATATAAGAGAGGAGATTTAATTGGCTTGTGCATCATTTTGCATTTTTGTTAGCCACAAAGAATGTACAAGAAAAATGGAGGATAGCTAATGTGGTTTTATTGCAGAGGGGCAGCAAGCCTTGCATCAGTAGTGGGAAAATTTATTTGCATTTGGAAAGGCAAAGACAGATTAGGGGGATAGTCAGCGTGGCCTCGCACATGGGAAACCACGTTACATGAACTTGAGAAATTTTTGGTGACCTAAAATGCTAGCAGTTTCTCTTTCCAAAGATTTTGCTTGACCTACAAAGTGTTTCCAATATTTTATTTACATTACCATACAAAAGTCTAAAGTTGATGAGCAGACAAATCACATTTAGTATTTCATTTTTCATGCATGTCAAAAAAAATGCCATTATTGAAATGAGGTAAAACTGAAGAAAGTTGATATTTTTCAAACAAATCTGGTTTTTAAAAGGACCATTGGCTAGCAGCAACAGTTAATGACAAATTTTTGCATTATTCCCCCAGTTCAACAGAACTCTGCTTAATGAATGTGAAAAGTAAAATACTTTTAGATCAATTTAACAATTTGAATATAATTTCCTGAAATAAAACACCAAAGTCCGCAGGACATCATCGATGAAGTAAAAACACAAACGCTGGAGAAATTCAGCAGGTCAAACAGTGTCCTTTATATAGCAAAGATAGATACAGAACCAATGTTTCGGGCTTGAGCCCTTCCTTCATTTCTTGTTGGCTTTTGTAAAAATGGTGTGTATTGAATTCCATCTCAAACAATATTTTCCATTGAAACCAATATTTAAATTAAAATATCCATCATCTTACCTTGACATGCTGTTACTTTCAACTCTGATTGCGTACTCTATGCACACAGGAAAAAGTGAAAAAATTAATTGCCATGGTATGCAAGGGTCCACTCCTCGTATGGAAATTATACTCCTGCAAATGCCCTGAAACTTTGCACAAGTTTCAAATGGACAACTTATTTTAATCTCTTCCTGAAGTCTCTTTTTAAAATTTCTTTATAGATTATTCTGGATCTTGGAACATCTATGTCCAAATTAATTTCTCTCTGGCCTGTTTATATAATTCTGAGACTAGAATTACATGCAAACCCCACATCAGTTCAAAATCTCAATTTTGTTCCCTATAGGTTTCAATTTTCCTTGTCTATATGGTGACCAAACATTGTCTGAACCAACCAACGACCCATATACATGAGCGGTAACATTTAAATGCCCTTAGCCTGGGATAATAGGACATACTTGCTCATTATAACCAGTGAATTATTGGGAAAAATTAATCAAAGACTAGAATGTACAAAATGGCAAGGGCTGGTAGTAAACCAGATAACTGAGACTGTACAAGAACAAGCAGCTAGAAAGTAAAAAGGAGGGAATACATTGGAAATTAATGTCAAAACAAATAGCAAGGGATTTTATGGATATGTGTCAGGAAGGGTGGAGCTAGGATAAGTAAGGGACCACTAGAGATCAACTGCGGAATTAATAGTAGAAATTGAGGGATAAAAACAGTTGACTTAAACTCAGAGAGCAAAGAAATAGGCCTCTGGCTTAAGTTATGCATCTTGGTCCCATTTCCCCACTTTTGGTCCATATCCCTTTGAACTTTTCTCATTCATGTACTTGGCTGTGTTTTTTTTTTAAATGTCACAATTGTATCTGCATTTTCCTCTGGCAGCTTGTTCCATTATATACCCACCACCTGTGTGAAAAAAGGGCCCTCAAATTCTTATTAAATCTTTCCCTTCTCCCTTCTTGATCTCTTAATCGATGCCCTCTAGTTTCCCATCACCCGAGAAAAGATAACTATTTACTTTTTGACCCCTCATGATTTTATAAACCTCTGAGATCACATTTCAGCTTCTTGTGATCCAGGAAGAATCATCTTGACCAATCTAACCTTCTCAAGGCCACCAGTCCCAATAATAATCTAATCTCAGTAATATTTTCAGTGAGCTATTTGTATTGGATTACACATTTCAAGTATTGTTGGAGCTCTAATGTTATTTGTTTGGTTCATCAACATTCACTAACTAAGGATCCTCCACTTCAACATGACATTATGGCTAATTTGCAGGTGAAGATTAGTGCTAAGTATATGAACTTTATGGCTGTACTCTATGTGCACAATTAACACAGTGACATAATTGATGCAGTTAAGCTGACTTTAGTTGCTAGTATCAAACAATGTTTTACTCCATTTGAAATGCCATGTTTTCTGTTAAATATGTTTTTTTCATGTTAACAAGCCCTACCTAGCCTGTGCCACTCAAATACACCCATCTTTGGAGCCGTGGGTGGAAAAGGGAGCACCCAAGAGGAAACCCATGCAGACACAGGGAGAACGTATCAACTCCTTACGGACAGTGTTGGTTTTTAACCTGGGTTTGTTGGCACTGTAAAAGCTTTGCGCTATCTGCGCGGTCCACATCGAACATTGTGATTTCGGTCCATAATTTACATTTGTAGATTTGACAACTTTTTGTTATGAGACCACTGTAGTGCAATGAAACAGTGAATTAAAAAAGAAAATTTGCCCAATAAATCTGATTTTGTTTTTTAGCATTTAGCAATGCACTCAACAAAAGGAAGAGAAACTTGTACTGACAAAGACCAATAGGTTGTAATTAAAATTATCTAATACACATGGATTATTAAGCATTAATGATAACATGATCTTATTGAGGGAGGGGTCATGACAGGACTGATGACCATATGTCCTTGTGTGGGAGGATCTTAGATGAAGCAACAAGAGAAGAGAAGGTGGTGATCATTTATAACTTGGGTCCACTGAGACCTTGCGAATCTCTGGTATTTTCTACCCTGAAGAGCTGAGAAAGCCATATCACTAAGGTTGTTTAAAGAAAGTTGATACATTTTGATGAATCAGGATTGAGGGCTGTAGGGAAATGGCACAGATGGGGAGATGTGGCCCGGGGAAGATCAAGCCTAGAGTGCTGAGTGCACCTCCTATATCTAAATAGGGGCACAGTCAAAGCTTGTATTGCTCAAATCAGTCTGATCACTTGAAAGGGTCTTTAAATGGGCATTGGCTTTTCATTTGCTAATGAAGAGATGAGCTAGTTGTTTATGGCAATGGCTCATATGGCATGGAGAAGTGCTATTCAGTAAGTGGGGGAATCGTTTTCTGATTAACTTGCTCATGGATATGAATCTGGAGTTCAGTGGGTGAGGTGAGGGAGGGGAGAAGTACATATGTACATCTCTAATAACTTTCCCAAAAAGTTTTAAGCTACTCTAATAACTCAAGTCCATCCAAACATGGGCCTTTAAAACTGAGAGGGATAAAAATGATTCCTCCTTGTGCTAATTTTACCCATGATATGCAACACCCAGGATCAATTTCAGGACCCAAATTCAAGTCCCCTGAAGATGTTAGATAATTATTTACATGCTTGGTTTAGGCCATTATTAGACAGCATTCCCCACAACAGCTTCTCAGTCCCTTAAATGGCCATCAACTTCACTTTAGAACCATGTAATGTACCCTTGGAAGTGAACGGGATAGTCTCAGCAAAGCAGGCCAGGATGTAAAAAAAAAATAATTAATGGATTTTAATGAGCCAAAGCTTCATCCTAGATTAAGAAGATTTTGGATGCCTGCCAGGTTTCACCAGGGTCAGACACTCTTATATGGTTTTCAAAAGCTGCTTTCTCTTACCGGACTCCTCGGAAGGTCAGACGGTATTATATTCAGACTCGGTTTGTCGAGTGCCCAGTTGATGTGTTCGTCCGATCTGAACAGTATTTTTCCTTCATACACCCCTGAATTAAGTTCCTGGGAGTTGACAGAAATGATAGAGGCTCAATGTAAATTTAAAAGGGTTTCATATACAATTGATAATGCATAATGTGTTTAAACATATTTCCGGCATTCATTCAAATCAAGTTTATTCTCATCTGATTGCACAAGTGCAAGAGCGTTTTCTGGTCCTCAGTGCAAAACAATTCATAACAAGTAAGCCCACAAAAATTAAATTAAAAATACATATTTGCTTAATTATGAACACTGAAGATGCAACCTCTTCTAACCTCCAAATGTTATTAACCTACTGGCTCTTATTGCCAACAACTGATCCAAATGTTAACCACAAATGGCATCACACTAGAGCCTGATCCCATCTCAAAACTCTTGCGCCAGGTTTCATTATGCCTCCACTGTAATTTCACCACACCCTAGCTAACATATTCCATATGATGCTTTATCTACCTACCTTTGTTACTTTCAGGGATCTACAACATAGACAATGTTCCTTTACCCTTCTTTCTGTTAACGTTTTCTCTCCTCATAACTACTTTGCAATGAGCCCAGTCTAATCTCCAGCTTCACTCTACTCTGAGCCCTTGCTCACTTACCGTTTGCAGTCATGTGCTCCCAATGTTTTGCCAGAGACGCCACTGTGGCCCTGCAAAGAGGAACTTGCCTTAATTGCCATGGAAACTAAGGCCCTGCCAATATACAGCTCAGATACCCTGAGACAACCTGTTCAAGCCTTTTCTACTATTTCTAAATAGTTCCAATAATCATATCTTCCCAGCCTTTTTATTTAGGCATCTGCCTGCTTTTTGCTCATACCTTGAAGGAGGACTCTTGACCGAAACGTTGGTTATATACATCCTATGGACGCTGCAAGATCCGTTGAGTTCCTGCAGCATTTTTTATGTTTTACTATATTAAATAATAAATTCAATTAAAAATATCTTAAATTGGATTTCTTTAATGAAAATATGTAACGAATGGGGTTGGGCTAAATGCATCTGCTGTGTCTGGTTGTGAAGTGTGTCTGGCCCCTTGGCTTGTTAGGGTGGAGCTAGGGGTTAAATACTTTCAGATTGTTATCTTTTTGCCCATATTATCAGACGTCTTCCTGAAATTTACAGCTATCCTCATTACCAGCCACAGAAAAATGTTTATGGTATATGCAGCTCAATTAATCCACATATTTGTCTGCATCTTTACCAGATACCATGAAGACTAAAGGATCTGACACTGGGCTCCACTGCAAACAACTTACTGTCATCAAAACCACTCTGATCATTATTCTTTATTTGAGATCCAACTTGCCACATTCCCATTTCCCCAAGGATGTTTCCAAGTAGGAAACTATCATCAGCTTTGCTATGAATCCAAGCAAACTACATCAAATGCACTCTTCGTCAATACTGTTTGTTTTGCCTCTGCAAAAACTCTCATCCTCAGCCAATACCATCTTCCATTAATAATGGAAGATGATCATTGCAAACCTTTCTGACTGATGATCAATACCTTCACACAAAATATTTATCAGAAATATTCTGACAGCAATAGGCCGATAATTGAGGCTGTCCCTTTCCTTTAAACAACACATTAGCCATCACTTAGTCATGCAGCACTAGTCGATAGATCTACTAGGGTAGATCTTCGCCAGCTTCTTTCAACAGCCAACATAAAACATTTTAACTATGTCTAGCAATTTCAAATACACTACTAAACCCTTTAATATTTTAATTCTGATATTGTTCTCCATGACTACAATGTTTTCGTTGTCCTCCTTCTTTGAGAGACCATATAAAAAGTATTCATTAAGAATTATGTTGTGTCTTCACAATTGGCTTCAAATTGACCCTATTTGTGTTATTTAGAAAACATATCTCTTTCCCAATTACCTTTTTGCTTTAATCTTTCACTTCTCAATTTACTCTTCCTACACCATAGCCACCAAACGCTTCCTTTTTTGTGCCTTTACCTTTCATAGGATTTTAAACATTCATGTTGATCAACAGTCAAAATTTTCTTGTTCCCTTTATTGTCAAGTTTATTGTTATCTGATTGTAGAGATACAACCCGACGAAACAGCGTTCTCTGGTCCTTGGTGCAAATCACGCAGATACACAACCAGACATAACACACATACAGACAAACAAAATACTTGTCTTGCATATGTATTGCATCTCTAAAAATAAATATTGTTTTGTACAATTGAGAGTTTTGGATGGTTAGTGTGAGCAGTTCCTTTGGTCATTCAGTATTCTCACTGCCTGTGGGAAGAAGCTGTTCCTCAGCCTGGTGGTGCTGGCTCTGATCCTCCTGTATCTCTTCCTTGATGGGAGCAGCTGAAAGATATTGCATGCAGGGTGGAAAGAGTCTTCACTGATCTTGCCCACCCTCTTCAGACAATCATCTGAGTAGATCACGCCAATGGGGGAGAGGGAGGTCCAATGAGGTCCTGTGGATTGACCTCCGATCCATTTCTTTGCAGCAACGGAACCACACTGTGATGCAGCCACCCAGGGCACTCTTGATAGATCTCCTATAGAAGGTTGACATATGGTGGTTGGAAAGCTTGCCCGCTTCAATCTTCTCAGGAAGTCCAGTCACTGTTGCTCCTTCCTGACAAGTGAGGAGATGTTGAGTGTCCATGATAGGCCATTAGTTAAGTGAACTCCAAGGAACTTGGTGTTCTCCACTCTCTCTACTACAAATTTGTTGATGTGTAGTGGAGGGTAGACATTCCTGGTCCTCCTGAAGTCCACGATCATCTCCTTCATCTTGTCCACATTGAGACTCAGGTTGTTATTCTCGCACCATTTCACGAGATTTTCCACCTCTTCTCTGTAGTGCGACTCATCGTTGTTGCTGATGAGGCCGACGACTGTCGTGTCATCTGCAAACGTGATGACACTGGAGCTGGATCTGGCGAAGCAGTTGTGGCCAGGAGTGGGAATGTGATTGATGCAAACCCCACTCCACTCTCTCCCTGAATGCCATCCTCTGAGCAGCTATTTCCAATCTGCTTTTGTACATCACATCTCAGCCTGGGGAAGCCAATCTTTCCCTATAAGAATTGTTGTTCTTTATTTAACCTACCCCTAATTATAATCATCATCCCCATTTGGAAAATTGCCAAGATGAACTTCCGAGTGACCCCCCTTCAAATCATCCCCTCTGGTCTTCAGACTAGTCTTCAGACTAGTTTCACATCACCTCCCGTAGGAAGGGGAAGATGATCTTTGGTGGTCTAACAACTCATGAAGCAGGTGCTCATGGTCCCTAGCAAAGGCCTACACTTACCCTGTTGGCAAGAGCAACTCATGTTCTGGAGCGGAGCAAATTGCCCTTGCCTGCCCAATACTGTGGTACCAAGCCGTTGCTTAATTTGGTCATGGTTCATGGCACAGCAGAGTTCAGCAAGAGGGAGGGCAGAGCCTCATGCACCTCAACGTATAACACTGTGTGTTGACCAAGACTTGCATAACTCTTTTCAGCACCTATTTCATGAAGGCTTGCATTCCCAGGTACACAGCCAGTAGAGTGCCAGTGTGTTTGTCCCAGTAACAATGCACACATGTGTGGCCTGTCCTGAAAAGCAGAGCAGGCTTGAAAGCTTGGTGCCTCGTTAAGCTGCACAGTTTTCATCAAGTAAACAACATCGGAGTATGGAGACTTTACGATCATCGATGAATATTCTTACATTCCTAAAACAAGGCCTTGCCCACACATCCCACCCACACACACACACACACCCACTCCACCCATCCCACACCGGTAAAGTGTCCGTTAGATTTTGACGAAGTCCAATTACTTTTTTTTAGATTTCATATACGCAGCACTTCGGGGGTTTTAAATGTGCTCTCATGCTTACTGTGTACATCTGTTTTCCAGTAAATGATGAATAATGTTGAATATTTTCACTGTTTTAAAAGCATCTTGCAACGTACCAAACCATGAACTGACAAATTACTGCCATCCTTGTACCCAGGCAACAGAATTAACGAGTTTGCCTTGACCCCTCGCGGTGATGGTTGTTGTCTGGAGACATTTTCTTGTTTGTCTGGTTCAGCATCGCCCTCCTGTGGTTTTTTTGCCTGATCCTGTGTCTCCTCCGATTTAGACTGCATTTTCCAGAAATCCAAAGATGAACCCTTCTTCCCTTTCTGTGAGGTTCCCTCTGGATCTTTCTCCTCCTTTTGCATTTTATTGATCTTTGCTTTCTTGA
The DNA here is from genome assembly GCF_036971445.1 of Narcine bancroftii. Classification (NCBI taxonomy): domain Eukaryota; kingdom Metazoa; phylum Chordata; class Chondrichthyes; order Torpediniformes; family Narcinidae; genus Narcine; species Narcine bancroftii. The sequence goes on from NC_091478.1 coordinate 77,666,070, forward strand.
AGAGAAACAAGTCACTGAATTTGGGATATCTCTTTTTAGTTTTTGTAGGGATTGATGTTGAGATGTTTAGTTCTTCTTGCTTCACAGGCTGAGCTTTCCTGCACACAGTTCAACAAGAATAATCAGTCAGATCACAATTATACAAGCCCACGAGATACAAACACCTTCTCAAGGCTCAATGCTGAGGCTTTTTATACATTTTTTTGAAATTATAGTTAATAATATACTTTTTAACAGACATTGCTTCAGTTTCATATGGCACACCCAATTTTCTAACATAAATTGCACAATGTTCAGGAAAATCCAGTGTATTATGTGAAATTGCAGATTGCAAATATTCAAAGGTAACAAGTTGCAAACTTTAATATATTATTTATATGGGCTTTCTCACATCTGGTCACACTGCGCATCGACTTAGCACAGTAAAATACTTGAATGTTTAGTAGTTTTAGCTAAAATAGGGTAAATTGCAAAAGACACCTTCGTATAAATAGGATAACATGCTGTCAATTTGCTATGATTCATTATGGGGGGGGGAATGATTTGGGTGTCTGTCCTTTCTTGATAATTGACATGCATTTGAACAAATGCAAATTCTCTAAGGGCTGCAAGGACCATTAAACATGTGTGTAATTAGAAGAGTTATATGGAAATCAACAAATCTGCATTCTATGCAGAATCCACCACCGGGGGTCATTTTAAATGAACTCACCCTGGAATTAAAATGCCCTGCGTTTGGTGTCCATTCAAGTTAATGGCAAGTAAAATCAGATGGGGCATGAAAGGTATATGAGCTGTGCTACATCGAGCAGGGAAGAAGACCCTCTTAAAACACTAAATCAGTAGCTTCACAATGCAGAATCATTGTATTTTTATTTGCAGTACCCAATGCTGCATCCAATTCCATCATATTCTGGGTCGAATGAAATCATGCCAAGGATTTCATTTCCATGATTGATTTGTGCATCTATCAGGAAATTGGAAATTCAGGTACACTGGCAACCTACAATCTTGTGAAGCCTCCAAGCACATATTATCCATAAAGCTATCCACCAGTCCAGAGAACAAAGGCACAACATTACAAAGACACCCAACCTAATTGCATGAGATACGTGACTTGGGGATCTCTTAAGGTTATATACATCTGCGCTAAACAACAGCTAGTGACATATATAAACATACAAGATTGAAATGCACATTAATGAGATGACAATAAACAAGGAGGCAATTGCATCTAGTGACTCCCTCCTTTATGCTTTGCACAATTTCTAAAAGATACCTCACTTGTTCCTTAAATTCCTTATTACCTACAATTATTCCCTAATTAGTGAGAAAAATTATTTTTCCCTCTTTTAGATGAGAGGATTTCAGTTTTTTGAAAGGGATCGACCAGGGTCAACTGGTAGTGGAGGCTTCACCGGTTGGAAATGAAACCTTGGCAATTCCCAAAAGATTTGCCATTTCGAATGAAGAATGGAGCAGCTGAGCTTTATCTGCCAATGAAGTGACCTTATTCGAAGGTTACACTATAGTCTGACAAGACTGACCGAGTTGCTTGATGAAGTAACAGGACAAGAGAAGGTAGTGTCATTGATGTGCAAATGAATATGGGAATAGTGGTATATACTATAGTAGCATCATTGAAGCTTTGGGGATGTGAAAGAGCAGGGCGGAGCAACTGGTCTCAGGAGGGATCAAGGCTTTGTCATCAAGATATTTTCATGATGTTTCCAGTACCCTATATTTGGGGATACAGGGCACGATTTCAAAATATGCAGTTGAAGTAAAATAAGGTGTGGTCAACTTGGATAAGCATAATAATCAGATAAGAGGACAAAGACAGATTGACATGCCAGAAGACATGCAAAGCCTTGAAATGAGATTAGTTAATTAGACACTAACAGGTAATTTTAACATTTGAAATGGGGTGCAGAAATTAAAGAGGCTTGGGTATGTCTATTACAGTAAAGGCATAAATCACAGGAAGGAAGGAATCTATGTTAAATGAAAATAATTCTGGTGAGAGTAATTATTTTAGGTTGGTTTGTCCTTAACATACCTTATATGTACAACCTGAATCTTGTCAAAATAATGCAAGGTTCAGGGTTATACTTGAAGTGAAACACAAAAGTCTGCAGATGCTGTGATTGCAGCAAAAACACAGAAATTCTGGAGGAACTCAGCAGGTCTCGCAGCGCCCACAGGAAGTAAAGAGATATAACTGATGTTTTGGGCCTGAGCCCTTCCTCACAGTATGAGTAAAAAAATAGACAGGCACCTAAATAAAAGAAAAGGCTGGGGGAGGAGGACAGACCGCCAGATAAAAGGTGTTAATTGCATATGAAGAGAGGAGAGAGGAAAGGTGAGAATTGATTGGGTGAGGAGGGCTTGGCTCTGTGGATGCAGAGCTAGAGTAGGGGAGTCAGAGGGAAATAGAAAAGAGAGAAAGAGAGTGAAAAATTAAGAGAGAAAGAAAAAAGAGACAAAGAAATACAGGAATTGAGGAGGCTAATGGAAACCAGAGAAGTTGATGTTAATGCCAATCAGTTCAAAGGTGCCCAGATGGAATATGAGGTGTTGTACCTCCAATTTGCGGGTGGTCTCAGTCGAGAGACCATAGACTTTCACGTCAGTTATATATTGCCCATTGCTTGACAAAACGATAATCCAAACTCTATTTTTAAATGGAAAAAAACATGCTGATGGCTTTAATGAACTATGGTGAGGAGAATATGGTTGGCAAAAGAAGAAGATGTGTCAAAGGCAATGTTCTGAAGTGATGGTGACAGAACAGACACATAGAAACACTGCAAGGACAGAATAAGATCCTAATAAGAAGTGAGATGGGAGAAAATATCCTCAAGGTAGCAGTGCGAGCCCAAAGAAATTTTATCAATTATATATATAGCACTAGAATTCAGTTCAATCTCATAGGTATTAGATTTCCTTTCATGGTTTAAGGAAAGAGATAATGTAACTCATTTCCAAAATCATTTTGCATTTGATTTAAATTTTTAATTTAAGCACACAGCACAGTAACCGGCCATTTCACAATCCCATGCTGCTCAATTACACCCAATTAACCTACACCCTCCCCCCACCCCGTCCATTTTGAATGGTGGGAGGAAACTGGAGTCCCCAAGGAAAACCCACGCAGACACAGGGAGAATGTACCAACTCCTTACAGATAGCACGATTTGAACGCTGGACCCGATTGTAATGATAGAGTGCAAGTGTTCCTCCTGACCATTGGAGCGAGTCAAAGCCTAGTTTGTTGCAGCTTTGGTTGAATTCAAGATGGATCCTTTCCACGGTCTTGTGTGTACTTTAGCTAATAGAGTATAGTTGATTTCAAAGAACTCAAGTTTTTTTATTACAAGAAGCATCACATTGATCATTGGTTGCACTAACTGTTAATGCGAACCATTTGTCAGGGAACAATTTATTTGTTTCCCAAAAATAGGATGTATCAGATTGATCTTTTTTGCTTGAAGTCTGAGAAATTGTTAGCAGCCAAGTTTTGAGACGAGTCAAAGAACAAAAGGGTCAGCAAAGAATGAAACAGTTGGCATCTGTTTGAAGGGAATTGTTGCTTTGTTGTGTTTTGTTCAAAACAACTAGTGCCATTTTTTTAATATTTATGATTTTCCAAACAAACTCAGTTATCAACATTATCAATGTCAATGCTAATAGTATCAGATGTGACTACAACAGATCTACTCAAAGTTTTCTGCAGAGTTCACGCTCTTTCCGTCCCCCTCCCTCCACCCCCTACCACACCCTCAACATTTAACACTTAACTAACCACAGTTACACACGACATTGAAGACACTCACAACAAAGATGTGAAATATATATCAGGGTTTCATGGGTTTGACACGACACTGCGGCCAGAGCTCAGGCTGCTTTCTTTTCTTGACTTCACCTACTTGGGATGGGATGGACCCTACCAACCCCCCTCTCCCAACACTGATTAGGGAATAGACAGGGAAGGTAGGGCAGCGGGGCATGAAGGTCCACACTATAGTCGTGCTCTTCTGGAATCTAAGTATGGTTGCCAAATTTTTCTTAAGTTGTAAGTAAATTTCTCCGGGAACACAACTTTGCATTTCTGTGTTCCAGCACATGATGCTCAGGCAGGAGTCGGATTTCCAGGTAACCACTATGCACTTCCTGGCCACTGCCAATGCGATCAGATTTGGAAAGGTTCATTGCAAGTCTTATGTCCATGATGTTTCCCAACAGGGACAACGCTAGATCCTGCGGGAATTCTCTGCCGATAATCTTTCCTAGGACTTGACCTAGTTCCAACCAAAAGGCCCTCACCTTGGTACATGTCCAGGTTGCGTGCACAAAGTTTCCTGTCTCATTGCTCCATCTGAAGCATTGGTCTGATAATTCTGGTTTAGACCTGTTCAGTTTTTGCAGCATCAGGTACAGCTGGTGCAGAAACTTGTATTGTTCCAGCCTGTACTGCACATTAATGATTGCAGTCATGCTGGTCCAACACTGCTCATCAATCATTATTCCTTAGTCTGACTCCCACCTCTGCCTTGATTTGTGAAGACCTGGATTGGGTCTTTCCATTTGGAAAATTGCCAAGATGAACTTCCGAGTGACCCCCCTTCAAATCATGACCTCTATATCACTGTACTCTAGTAGGGCCAAAGTTAGATCTAATTTGTCCTGCAGTAAAGATCTAATCTGAAGGTAGCACAATCCATGTCTTGTCATAATAATGTGTCAGTCACAGAAGTCTGTATGAATGGGAAAAGATATTTTAGAATGGAGTAAGATCAAGATTGGACAGAAACTGCAAAATCTGGACTCTACTCAGAAAAAAAAACATGATCAGATTGTTTTTTTTTTCATTATTTGATTACTGGTGAAAGCAAGTGTGTGGCTATGCACTTGGTCTCTGACTAATAAACAGACAGTTGAGGTTCACACCCTTTGGCAGAGTCTGTGTTAAGGTGTGTATAGTGTAACTCAATGCCTCTGTCCAATCGAAAACTCCTCTCGCGAGCTATCCTAAATCCTTTAGCATCCTGCCATGCAAGTGCCAGAGATTGCAATGTTCATTTTAACAATCTCTTCTTTTTGCTCCATGGAGACCCTGAACATCAATTGGAAGACTGCTGGGTTGAACATCCCTGTTGAGTAGCCATCCCTGCTCACATTACCACTGGGCTCTAGTTCTGCTCCACGCTTCCTGTATCCTTCCAGTGAAACTCCTTGCAAAGTACACATCTCATCTTCCAATGAGGAACAGTACTCCAAACTCAACATAGAGTTCAATAATTTAAGATCACAACCATCACACTTTAAAAAACAAATTAGAAGGTAACTAATGATTCTACTTGCATTTGCTTCCTTTTCTAGGCCCATCTTTGGTTTACTTGCACTTCTACTCCCTACATTTGCTTTGTGTTATCTTCTCTTTCCTCCTGCCTTCTGATGATCTCCTGCAACTTCCTTATCTTTACTTGTCAGTTATCTTGTACGTCAGACCAACGACCTGAAACGTTAATTGTTTCCAAAGATGCTGGCTAACCATCTGAATATGACACCATTTTTAAAAAAAAATTATTTCAGATTCCTGTCATTTTGTTTCAAAAAAATTAAGCGGACTTATAAATCCCTTGTCAGGCCTCGGATCGCACCTGAAGAGATTTACTTTATGAAAAAAAGGAACCAGAAGTGATTGACTCCATTTTGCAGGAGGATATCTTCAGAGTAGAGAAAATGAGGCAAATATTGAGTAGGTGTTCAAAGTTCTCAAAGGTGTTTTAACAGGAAGAAACTGCATCAGCAGATGAAGAGCAGATGCGTTGAAAAAAATTAGCAACAAAATCGCGAGGTGGAGAGAATTATTTTTAATGAAACAGATTGTGACGATCTGGTATGTGGAATGTGAAAGTGTGGTTTACTAATAACTAAAATTAAACTGAATTAATACTTGAAAATAAAACATTTTAGAGCCATAGAGAGAGCAAACTCTTTCTATAAAGACAGCATTGGCACAGTGGATTACGTTTCTGCTTGCTGAAGATTACGAGCTAGGTCATGGAGCATTTCGGAGCTTTCTCGCAAAATCAGTCGGAAGCTTGCAGAGGTAGATGAAGTGAAGCATATACGTTGGGCATCATCTCTTGTCTGACTATACATTAAAATCAAATATCTTCAAAGGGAAAGAAGAGAACTCTTCTGGTAGCAGTCAGTCTTATAATCTCACACATGCAATGAGAATATTTCCTCACTTGGTGCCAGCTCTCCTTTAATCTTTGCAGTTACCAAAAGAAGTAAAACGCGAAAGTCTGCAGACACCGGGATTGAAGTAGAAACATGATGCTGGTGAAATTCAGCAGGTCAAACCATGCACCTTGTATAAAGATGCATGACCGACGTTTTGGGCTTGAGCCCTTCATCAAGGTATGAGCAAAATGTAGGCAGGTGCCCGAGCAAAAGAGTGGGAGGGGGTCAGGACAGGGGGAGGAGCACAGGCCCACAGGCAGGAGGTAATGGGTGGACAAGGGAGGGAGGGCACACCAGCAAGCAGGGGGTGGAAAGTTACATGGAAGGGGTGGGGTAGATAAAGGAGGGATGGTGCACTCCCCCTTCCCTCTCTATTAACAGAGACACCCCTCTCCTCCCTCTACTTGCTGCCGTGCCCTCCCTCTCTTAACCACCCTCATGCACTATCCCACCAAGACTTCCTGTTAATTGAAGGAACAACACTTGAATTTCCATCTGGCCATTCTCCAAGAAGTCGGCATTAACATCAACTTCTCCAGTTTCTGCTAATCTACTCTCCATTCTCCCTCCTTTCCCATCGACTTCTTTCCTTCAGCTCTCCACCCCCTTCCCTCTCCATTCACAGAGCCATCTCCCCTCCCCCTGCTTGCTGCTGTGCCCTCCCTCTCTCCCCCACCTATTATCTTCTGCCTTTGGGACCGTACCGTTCTCCTCCTGCAACCCCTCCTGCCCTACCATTTTGGTTGGGCACCTGCTGACATTTTGCTCATACCTTGATGAAGGGCTCATGCCTGAAACATTGGTTATGTATCTTAATCTTTGCTATAAAAAAAAGTACACTGTTTGACCTGCTTAGTTTCTCCTGCGTTGTGTTTTAACAGTGACCAAAAGATGTCTGCCATTCTTCAACTGTCCACCAGGAGGCATACAGGGGCAATGAATCAGGTCACAGCCTGAGATCCTGAACGCTGGCTTAGTTGTTCAAAACTGTACTAATATATACTATACTGTACCCTAATCATACATTTATTGGGGAAAAAAATCATGATTAATTTTCATATGTAGAAAGCTTCTGGGAGGCATGTACAGTGAAATGGGTGGTCCACGCTTACATTCACAGTCAGACTTTTTTTTTAAACAGACCGAAACTTGAGGTCCCACTGGATGTTCAGATTAATTCATTGTCCTATGCACGCCAGTTGTTCCTGCAGACAGGGACCAGAAACTATTTCTCTACATATTCAGCATGAAACTGTTGCATTTCACTGGGGATTCCGATCCCCCAAACTTGCCTTTGGACCAGCAGTGGAAACTGCAGGAATGAACAGAGCCCACTTTCAGCCAAGCCAGCAGGCAAAAGGACGGAACTCTGAAACACCACCTGTCAGCGTAAATCACATCCCGGTCCTCAGAAACAACCTCGCCCTCACCCCTGCCTGGTCTTCACCATCCCCTCTCAGAAACTGAACACTCTGTCCTCAGTAGAGGCCTCACCTTTGACCCCCCCTTCGCCCACTCCTCAATGAGTTCCGCACGCCATGGTGCGGAACTTTCCCCCCAGATCTGTCTCTCCCTCCCCTGTCTCCTTTCACACGGACATGATCAATTCTCACCTCTCCCCTTATTATATCCAATTAGCACCTTTTATTGCTGTGGATTCCAGCCAGCATTGTCTGAATTCTGAGATTTCCTGCTTCTGCCTCATTCTGCTTATTCCTTGACGAAGGGCTCAGGCCTGAAACGTCAGGAAAATACCTTTGTCTCCTATGGACGCTGAAAGATTGGCTGGTGAGTTCCTCCAGCAATTCTGTGTATATCTGCCTCAAACACTGCCTCTGGCAGCTCATCCCACATACGCACCACCATTGTCTCCTTGAAATCTTTTCAGTTGCGCCCTCTAGTTTTATAATTCCCTACCCTGGGAAAAAGACCAAGAGGAGTCACCTTATCGATGGCCCACATGATTTTATAAACCTCTGCAAGGTCTCGCCTCATCCCACACTCCAGGGATTAAAAAGTCCCAGCCAATCTCTTCTCTCAAGCTTTCCTGTCTCTGAAATTTCACCAATTAGTTAATAAGTAGAGAATTAATGCTTTCAATGAAACCTCAAGTTCAAATTCTGCCGTGAAAATTTAAGACTTGGTCCAGAATTTAAGTCGGAAAAGCATTCTCCAAATGATGATATGCCTCATTAAAAAACGAAGTTGTATTGTGTTAAGTATTTTGCATTACATTTCCTGTGGTCTTGCAACCTTCAGCAGCATTGGAGACAACATAAAAAGAAACATAATATTCCAATTCAGCCACTGTGGTTATTTGTGTCCAAATAGACCATATTTTGAGGAGCCATCCGAACCATTAGTTAGTCGAAGACACCTGGTACGGGTCCACAAGAGGACCTGGGATCACATCCAGACTTTGGTAGATATGGAGCAAGAATTATTTGCAGCCAGTCAATTATCAACTTGAATAATGAGACCAGCTGCAAATTGGAGGAACAACGCCTCATCTTCTGACTGGGCACCTCCAACCGGATGGCATTAACATTGACAATTCCGGTTTCGTCCTTCTTTCCCCATCTCTTTCCCTCTAGTTCCATCTGTTTGTCTCTCTCTCTCTTCCCTTTTCCCTCTGTCTCCTTTCACAGAGCCAAAATCAAATCTTGCCTTTCCTCTTATCCAAGTTACACCTTTTGCCTGTTGGGTCTGGATACCTGCCCCTTCCACTCTTCCCTCTTAATCTCTAGTCTTTAATTAAAATGCTTGCGTGTCTTCTGTTTATACCTTGAAGAAGGCCTCAGGTCCAAAATGTCAGTAATATATCTTTGCCACCTGTGGACACTGCAAGTCTGGCTGAGTTCTTCCAGCAAATGTGTTTTTAAGAAGGAGCCCCATGATGTCCCCAAGCCTGCTGTTCACTGGGACGTCATCAATGAACAGAAGATGATCTGCTGCATCAACACAAGCATACAACAGAGATTGGACATTGCGCCCTGCATTATTCACAAACTTTGAGCCGGAACGATGATGAAAACTTTGTCACTCGTTGAGGTAATGAATGGCCCCAAGTGCCAGCACATACCTGGTTTCCTTGCATTCTGTCTTCTTAAAGAATACTTCAAGTCCATCATCGAGTTTCCCATTGGTTGTATTCTCTCTATTGTCCTGGTCTGCAGATTTTACCTTTGCGAGGAACAAATAGGGCATTTTGAGCATCCAAGTAAATATGGTTTCCCAGCAGGCTTTTAAAAGCCCCTACTTAGAAACAGCCAATTGTAATTTAAATTCTGACTAATAAACTCTTACCAAGTCACAAATGATTCAGGTACTGTAAAACAAGTTTTCACTGCAGTTAATATAATATGTGATTATATTACTTATTGATAAACTCATCAGTTTCAGGGCCTATGCTCTGCAGTTCAAAATGAAGGCCTTATCTAAAATAATAGTATTGAAGGAGAATGGAAACAAGTGAGGTTCACGAAGAGGCCATGGATGTAGATAGTGTTAGCTTTCGAGTTGCCAATACCCTCACTCTTTAACAGTATGGTGCAGTTAGTGAGCTAAAATTGTTAGTTTTCTTCTTTTAATTATTGTGCACTGCACTTATGATATTTTATAAAACTATAAATTTAGTCCTGTCAGAAATTCTGCAGGTGTTTCTTAATGTGTCTGGCTGTGACCAAAATATATCAGATGAACATGTCAACTTGCCATTTCCTCCCATTTTATTGGCGCTGTGCTGATTTTGCACTGATATTCCAAAGCATGCTATTCACCACGGGGTGGGGGCGGTGGGGGGGGGGGGGTGTGCAGGGGAGGAGACAGTGAGCACCACACATGCACCAAAAGAATTTAGTATTTTCTGTCAGTGAATGGCAAATACTAAAATAAAAACACAATGCTGGAGAAACTCAGCAGGTCAAACAGTGTAGCAAAGATAAAGATACATAACCAATGTTTTGGGCTTGAGCCCTTCATCCCACACGTTGATGAAGGGCTCAAGCCCGAAACGCTGATTTTTTACCTTTATCTTTGCTACACTGTTTGACCTGCTGAGTTTCTCCAGCATCGTGTTTTTACTTCAACCACAGTGTCTGCGGACTTTCGTGGTATACCTCAGTAAATATTACAAGGTTACCTCAGAATTATTCAGAAAATTCACAAAAATTCTGGCGAAAGGAAGGTTGTGTTTGAGCTGGAAAAAGTGCAAAGATTCCCAAGGATGTGGCTGCAGCTGGAGGACTTGCATTCAGGTGGGATGGGCTGGGGCATTTACCCCTGGAGTAGGAAGCTGAGAGGGAGACCGCATCAAGGTTTATAAACTCATGAGGGGCATCGATGTGGTACTGGTCACCGTCTTTTTCCCAGGGTCAGGGAGTCTAAAGCAAGAGGGTATAGATTTAAGGTGAGAGGGATAAGATTTAATAAGGACTTCAGGAGTAAAGTTTCCACAAGTACAGGTACACGGATAGAAAGGTTTGGAGGGATATGGGCCAAACAGTTGGGAGTAGAGTGGTCCACATAAATGAGTTGTTTTCGTGCTATATATAACTTTAAACTCTAATCTGACTCAGTAAACCAAGAGTCAAAGTTATAAAGGATGAGATTCCAGGTCACATTATGTTTCAGGACTTGGAATCTCATCCTTCATCGTCACAAGATCTGACTGCACAACCTTTCTTTCAGCAGGAAAAAGGCAAGAGGAAGAACACCGAACACTACAGGCCCTTCAGCCCATGATGTTGTGCCGACTTACCTATTCCTAACAAAACTTTAAAAGTATTAAACCCTCGACTTTTCTTCCATCCATGTGCCTGTCCAGGAGTCTCTTAAATGCCCCTAATGTTTCAGCCTCCACCACCATCCCTGGGAAGGCATTCCAGGCCCCCACAACTCTCTATATAAAAAAACTTACCCCTGATGTCTCTCCTAAACTTCCCTCCCTTCACTTTGTACTCATGTCCTCTGGTGTTTGCGATTCCTGCCCTGGGAAACAGATGCTGGCTGTCCATCCTATCCATGCCTCTCAGAATCTTGTCAACCTCTATTAAGTCTCCTCTCATCACTCTACGCTCCAAAGAGAAAAGTCCGAGCTCAGTTAGCCTTGCCTCATAAGACTTGTTTTCCAACATGCTGATAAATCTTCTCTGCATCCTCTCCATAGCTTCCACATCCTTCCTGTAATGAGGTGTCCAGAACTGAACAGAATATTTCAAGTGTGGTCTCACTAGAGATTTGTCGATTTGCCACATAACCTCTTGACTCTTGAACTCAATCCCCTGACTAATGGTAAATCTCCTCGGACCCTGAGGAAGAGGCAGTACTTCACTGGTAGCTATCGAATTCTCCCTAATCTCTTAGCAAAAGGATGAGTGGATTGTTCAACGCAGATACTTTGGTGAAGGGCTCAAGCCCAAAATGTTGGTTATGTATCTATCTTTGCTCTATAAAGTGCACTGTTGGACCTGCTGAGTTTCCACAGCTTCGTGGTTTTACTTCAACTACGGTGTCTGCGGGCTTTCGTGTTTTACTCTTGTTCAACACTTTGCCAGTTTGTTTCTGGATAAAGAGCCCTCAGACTTACTGAAGGTTTTGAAGGAGGCTGTTTCCTGGTCCGATTTGGTCTTGGCCTTCCCCGGGTGTGATGCTGCAGTTTCATCCCTTCCGTGGGCAGATTAATGAGACAGTCCATGGAAACACTCTCAGCGTTGGTGCTATTTATACCACACACTTCCGTGGAGGAGGGACATGGCTTAATAGACTGAGGGGAAACTGTCAGCTGCTCAGTGGTGTCTGCTTGTTCCTCGACTTGTCTTTCCAGATCCTCATCCATGTTGCCTGTGGAAAAGAAAACACTTATTTCAGCAAACTCTCAACTTGTAGCTTGTACTTCATTTTGTATTTAATTCTCTCCCCACATTCAGCTGTTCAACATCTTCAGGCCAGGGCTCCATTGACAACATTCATAATCTTGCGTTTCATCCAACAACCTTGATACTAAGTTCAAGTTCATTATTATCATCTGATTATGAGGGGCAACTGAACGAAACTGCGTTCTGTGGTCCTGTGGTGTAAAAACATGGAAACACATAGAGACAAAGCACACATATTTACAAGCTGTTTACATGCAGTACATTTATAAAAACAAACATTGTTAAATATATCCTTTCCGAGTGATTGTATGAGCAGTTCATTCAGTTGTTCAGCATTCTCACTGCCTGTGGGAAGAAACTGTTCCTCAGCCTGGTGGTGCTGGCTCTGATACTCCTGTATCTCTTTCCCGTTGGAAGATACTGTGTGTGGGGTGGAAGGGATCCTCAATGATTTTGCGTGCCTGGTAGATCACGTTGACGTGGGGGATGGAGACTCTAGTGATCCTCTATGCTACCCTTATGGTTCTGTGGATTGACCTCCAATCCGTTTCTCTGCAGTAACCATACCCCACTACGATGCAGCCGGCCAGGATTCTCTCGATAGAGCTCCTAGAGAAGGTTGACATAATGGCGGCCAGTAGCCTTGCCCACTTCAGTCTTGTCAGGAAGTCCAGTCACTGTTGTGCCCTTCCTTACAAGTGAGGAGATGTTGTGTGTCGACAATGGATTACTAGTTAAGTGAACTCCAAGGAACTTGGTGCTCTCCACTACAGATGTGTAGTTGGGGGTGGTCATCCCTGTTCCACCCAAGTCCACGATAATGTTCTTCATCTTGTCCATGTTGAGACTCAGGTTGTTACTCTGGCACCATTTCACAAGATTTTCTATCGACCTCTTCTCTGTAGTGCGACTCGTCCTTGTTGCTGATGAGGCCAACTACTGTTGTATTATCTGCAAACGTGATGATTCTGACGGAGCTGGATCTGGTGATGCAGTCGTGGGTCAGGAGTGGGCTGAGCACACAGTCCTGAGGTACCTCTGATGGTGCTCAACATTCTGCTGCCAACTGGCCAGACTGTGGTCTTTCCGTTAGGCAGTCCAGGATTCAACTACAGAGAGGGATATTGAGCCCTAGAAAGGACAGCTTCTCCACCAGCCTCTGGGAAATGATCGCATTAAACGCCGAGCTGAAGTTGATGAACAACAGCCTTTTGTATGAGTGTAGAGCTCGTCGAAAGAACCAAAGACTTGTTGATCCAAACCAAGGCTTTTATTAGCAAAAGACCGGAGCTCTTCACAGGTGGCCGACCAGTCCGGAATGATCCGACCTGGCTAGGGACACAACCCTTTAAGGCCCAAACAATAGGTGTGGCTTAGCTCTCAGCCAATCGCTGTAAGCACAGTCTAGATACAGTAACTATATACACTATGTACATTGGTGATAGATCTGTACTATCACATTCACCCCTTCTTGGAGAATTGACCCTGGAAAAAAAAACAAAAACGAGGGAGAGAATGAAAAGGAAGGGGTAGGTCAAGTACTGTAGCGGTCAGGGGGTCTGACCATCCGGCGTGACCGCCGTGGTGCCGGGATTGGGGTCGCTGGAGTGGTGTCGCCAGCGGGCTCATCGGGTGCGACTGCTCCGTCGCTCAATTCCCCAGTCGTTTTGTCGGCAGGGTGGCCCGAGTCATTGGGGTGCTGTTGGTCCTTCTGTTGCGGCACGGGGCCTGGAGCATAAGGAGTTGGGGGGTTTGCTGGGTCTACCGCGTCCTGAGCTAGGTCCCGCACCGAAACAGTGTCCTCCCGCCCGTCTGGGAACTCCACGTATGCGTAATGTGGGTTCGCGTGGAGTAGAGTCACTCGGTCGACCAAGGGGTCGTTCTTTGAGTGCCGGACGTGGCGTCGCAAAAGGACAGGGCCAGGGACGGTGAGCCATGCTGGTACAGTGGTTCCCGATTCGGATTTCCTCGGGAAAAGGAACATCCTTTCATGGGGGGTGGCATTTGTTGCAGTACATAGGAGGGAGCGGATGGAGTGTAAGGCACTAGTGAGAACCTCCTGCCAGTGAGAGGTGGGGAGACCTTTAGACCGGAGAGCCAGTGTAACCGCTCTCCATATGGTGGCATTCTCCCTCTCGACCTGGCCATTACCGCGTGGGTTATAGCTCGTGGTCCTGCTTGAAGCAATACCACACTCCAGAAGGTACTGTTGCAGCTCTGCACTCATGAATGAGGACCCCCTATCACTGTGGATGGAATTGGGGTACCCGAAGATGGTGAAAATACTGTGAAGGGCCTGTATCACTGAGGTGGCAGTGGTGTCTGGGCAGGCCACAGTGAATGGGAAGCGGGTGTATTCGTCGATGGCCGTAAGGATGTAGGTATTACGGTTGGTCGACGGTAGGGGTCCCTTAAAGTCTACGCTAAGACGCTCGAAGGGGCGGGTGGCTTTGATGACGTGGGAGTTATCCGGACGGAAGAAGTGGGGCTTGCATTCGGCGCACACCGAACAGGCTCGGGTCATGGAGCGGATCTCCTCAACTGTGTAGGGTAAGTTGCGCGCCTTGACAAAGTGAGCAAACCTAGTGACCCCTGGATGACAGAGCGCCTCATTGAGTTTCCGTAGTCTGTCCATCTGTATGCTGGCGCACGTCCCCCTGGAGAGCGCGTCAGGCGGGTCGTTGAGCTTACCAGGCCGGTACAGGATGTCATAGTTAAAGGTGGAGAGTTCGATTCTCCATCTGGCGATTTTGTCGTTTTTTATCTTACCACGCTGGGTGTTGCTGAACATGAAGGAGACCGCGCGTTGATCAGTCAACAGTGTAAAGCGCCTCCCAGCGAGGTAATGTCTCCAACGACGTACCGCTTCAACTATGGCCTGGGCCTCCTTCTTGATCGAGGAGTGTCTACTCTCCGGACCCTGGAGGGTTCTGGAGAAGAAGGCTACAGGCCGACCGGCCTGGTTCAAGGTGGCTGCCAGGGCGAAGTCGGATGCATCGCTCTCGACTTGAAACGGGACAGACTCATCGATCGCGTGCAGCGTCGCAGCAGCGATGTCAGATTTGATTCGATCGAAAGCCGCTGTGGCTTCGGTCGAGAGGGGAAAAGAGGTGGTTTTGATAAGAGGACGTGCCTTGTCGGCGTAGTTTGGAACCCATTGGGCATAATACGAGAAAAGGCCCAGGCAGCGTTTGAGAGCTTTCTGGGTATGTGGGGGGGGTAAGTCCATTAAGGGACGCATGCGGTCAGGATCTGGCATGACTATCCCGTTTTCCACCACACAACCTAGAATAGCGAGTCGTGTGGTCCGGAAAACACACTTGTCCAAATTGTAAGTCAGGTTTAGCTGACGGGCAGTTTGAAGAAATTTGTCTAGGTTGGCGTCATGGTCCTGCATGTCGTGGCCGCAGATGGTGATATTGTCCAGATACGGGAAGGTCGCGGTTAGCCCGTTCTGGTCCACCATCCTGTCCATTTCCCGCTGGAAGACCGCGACACCATTTGTGACCCCGAATGGTACCCTGAGAAATTGATATAGCCGCCCATTCGCTTCAAAGGCCGTGAATGGTCGGTCCTCGCAGCGGATCGGGAGCTGGTGGTAGGCCGAACGTAGGTCAATAGTGGAGAAAATGCGGTACTGGGCGATCTGGTTCACCACATCCGTGATGCGTGGCAGGGGGTACGCATCCAGGAGTGTGAAGCGGTTAATGGTCTGGCTATAGTCGACCACCATCCGTAGTTTTTCCCCATTCTTGACAACCACCACCTGGGCTCTCCAGGGGCTTGAACTGGGTTCGATGATGCCCTCATCCAGCAATCTACGCACCTCACTCCTAATGAATTGCCTGTTTTCGTAACTATATTGCCGACTTTTGGTGGCCTCAGGCTTCCAGCCAGGGGTGAGGTTTGCGAAGAGTGCTGGCGGGGCAATCCGGAGTGTGGAAAGGCCGCAGGATTGGCCCCGGGGCACGGGGGCGGGTTGCTCGGGTGCTTCGGGAGTGGGGCGATGGCAGACCGAGAGGGGGGCGTGGGGTCCCCCAAAGTGTAGGGACACCGTTTGGAACTGACACTGGAAGTCTAATCCCAGCAACACTGGGGCGCACAATTGGGGAAGGACGAATAATTTAAAGTGGGTGACCGTCACGCCCTGTACTTCCAGCGTGGCGATGCAATACCCCTTTATCCCAGTCGAGTGCGACCTCGTCGCTAATGAGATCCTCTGGGTAGTGGGGATAATGTCAAGTCCCCAACGGAGGGCCAGATCTGGCTGGATAAAACTGTCAGTTGACCCAGAGTCAAATAAGCAATTGGTGTAGTGTCCATGCACTTTAATCAGTTCCATTGCTCTGGTGAGGGGATGAGAGCATTGCTGGTTTAATGTTATTGAAGCAGTTGACAGGCGAGTTTTGCGCGATGACGTCACGCAACGGGATGACGTCACGCAACGGGATGACGTAGTCAACGCTCGAGGAGCAGGTTGGAGAACCTCCCGGAAGTGCTGTTGTGGCGGGTGAATGGTAAGTAGTGGGGTTTGTAGTTGCTCGCGATCGGCGGTCGGGCCCTGGCGGTCGTCAGCGATGGACGCTAGGGTGAGCACCTGGTTGGCCGCGGGGGTGGCTGCGGCGGCGGTAGCAGCGGCGGTAGCGTCGGCCC
The DNA here is from genome assembly GCF_036971445.1 of Narcine bancroftii. Lineage (NCBI taxonomy): Eukaryota > Metazoa > Chordata > Chondrichthyes > Torpediniformes > Narcinidae > Narcine > Narcine bancroftii. Next base: position 77,682,854 of record NC_091478.1, read on the forward strand.
CGGGGTTGTCCGTGGCGGCGGCAGCAGCGGCTGTAGCGTCGGCCCCGGAGGTGTCCGTGGCGGCGGCAGCAGCGGCGGTAGCGTCGGCCCCGGGGGTGTCCATGGCGGCGGCAGCAGCGGCGGTAGCGTCGGCCCCGGGGGTGGCTGTGGCGGCGGCAGCAGCGGCGGTAGTGTCAAGTGTTCCGCACGGGGGCGAGAGGCAGGCCATCACCATGGTTGCGACGGTGGGTTGCCCCTTCCGGGTTCGGCATCTCCGTGACGTCAGGCGTTGCCGTGCAGGGGAGCCCTCGCTCTCATTGGACGAGAGCTCTGGGGAAGAAGAGTTTGAATGGGATAGTGGCGGTTGAGCTTCACACGAGGCACTGTGTTTGCTGGCGGCCATTTTAGACCTACAGACTGCAGCAAAGTGGCCGTTTTTAAGGCACTTCTGGCACCTGGCTTTTCTTGCTGGGCACTGGGACCTGCTGTGCTTGTCCCTCCCGCAGAAATAACATTTCGGGTTCGCACGGGGCAGGGTAGCAGCAGCCGACAGGCCGTCAGGGGTAGGGTAGAAGGGCACTCTACTCACATCAGAATGTGGAGTCCAGTCCCTAGAGAGCTCGGTGGACTTTAAGGCTGCATCCTCCATTGTGATTGCAATCCGGGCCACGTCCTCTAGTTTTTCTACCCCTTGTTCGAGCAAACGCAGCCTCACTTCGTTCGATCGGAGCCCGGCCACATAGGCATCCCGGACGAGGTCGCTAGTGATCTCGGCAGCAGTTTTGTCCACACAGTTACAGTCCTTGCCCAATGCCTTTAAAACTTGTAAATATGCCCTGCTGTTGCTTCCTCGACGCAAGCATGAGCCGGGCATGAACTCTGTTCACCGGTTGATCATACAGTTCCTTCAGTACCTTTATGGCTGCGGTGTAAGTGGTCTCATCCTGGATGTTCTCGTAGACTCTCAAGGACACCATCGACAGCAATGCTGTTAGACGCTGGTTATCCTCCTCTACCTGAATGAATCTCAGGAAGTTTTCAAAGTTCAGCAGCCAGAACTTAAAAGCTTTGAAGGCTGTAGCTGACTGTGGGTCGATATCAAGTTTTTCTGGCCGAGTTAAACGCTCCATCCCTTTCAAAAAAAATTCTTTTTGCTAATAAAATTGTAGAGCTTGTCGAAAGAACCAAAGACTTGTTGATCCAAACCAAGGCTTTTATTAGCAAAAGACCGGAGCTCTTCACAGGTGGCCGACCAGTCCGGAATGATCCGACCTGGCTAGGGACACAACCCTTTAAGGCCCAAACAATAGGTGTGGCTTAGCTCTCAGCCAATCGCTGTAAGCACAGTCTAGATACAGTAACTATATACACTATGTACATTGGTGATAGATCTGTACTATCACAATGAGGCGTAGTTCTCCAGGTGGGTCAGGACGGAATGAAGGGACAAGGCTTTAGTGTTGTCAGTGGAACAGTTCCATCTGTAGGCAAATTGAAATGGTTCCAGCATCTCTGAGAGGTGCTCAAAGCATTTCAAAATAATGTAGGACAGTGCGACGTCACTTAACTGGGACAGGTCCAGATTTTGGAGGCACCATTAAGGTGAATGAGACTGAAATAGTGAATGGAATAAAAATAATTATCAAGTAAAGGTTAAGGGTTTTATCATCTTTGTTTAGCCAAATCTAAATCTAGCACAAATATTCTTCCACCTATCTAGTGCTGTGCCTTCCACATCTCTTCCAACATACATTACATCACATACAACCCTGAGATTCTTTTTCCTGTGGGTGAGACAGAATTACCACTTACTGGTAGTGCAAAAAAAACTGCACACGGTATACAATTATTTTAAAAAATGAAAAAATATAAAGAAACTGTGCAGATCAGAGATGAAAAAAAATCAATAAACTGCAAAAGTAAGAGTCCTTCAATAAGTCCCTGATTGAGTTTGTCGTTGAGAAGTCTGATGGTGGAGGGGTAGCAGCTTTTCCTGAACCTGGTGGTTCACGTCTTATGGCACCTAGACCTCTTTGCTGATGGAGGCAGTGAGAACAGAGCGTGTGCTGGGTGGTGTGGATTATTGATGATTGCTGCTGCTCTCCAATGGCAGTGTTCCCTGTAGATGTCCTGGATGATGGGGAGGGCTTTACCTGTGATGTCCTGACCTGCATCCATTACCTATTGGAGGGCTTTCTGCTCACGGCTATTGGTGACCCCAACCAGATCGTGATTCACACTTTCCACCACATATCTGTAGAAATTTGCCAGGGTTTCCAATGTCATACCAAACCTCTGCAAACTCCTGAGGAAGTAGGGGCACTGACATGCATTCTTCATGATGTCATTTAGGCTTGCTTAATATTGGCAAAAGAAAGTTGTCCTGATTGCAGGTTAGGAATTCTATGCTCTCTCAATGTTTCAGATTGATGGTATCCCAGTTAATATTAGAGCGAGTGAAATGTCTCATTATGATTGCCCCAGGATCCTTTGGACTTGCCAGAAATGAGTTTACAAATTTGGACAAGAGTTTCAGTGGCACAATGTGAGGCTGGGAAGAAAGGGTCATGTTGCAGAGATGAATCAGGTGGTATTTGAGGCTGGCATGATTAAGAGTAGAAGCTCACCTCACTGTCAAATATGACACCAAGCCTGATTCATTTCAGACTACGGCATGGGGAACGACTGGGCTCTGAGTTTATGGAAAGACAAAGCTTTCTCTTTGAAAGGGCACTTGCTACAATAAATAATGAGTTCAGTTTAGCCATACAGACATACATACAGACACACATCATGGTAACAGGCCACTTCAGCCCACAAGACCGTGCCACCCAATTACACTCAATTGACCCACAACCCTGTGTACGTTTTGAACAGTTGGGGGCAACTGGAGCCCCTGTGGAAAATCAAGCAGACACGGGGAGAACGTACAATCTTCTTACAGAAAGCGCGGGATTCGAACCCGGATTGCTGGCGCTGTAACAGCCTCGCACTAACTGCTGCTGTAACCATGCCACCCTTCTCACTATGGTCTGAAAAATGGCAGCTAATCCTTTATCAATAAATATATTATCATTACCACTTACTTTTCGAAGCTGTGGTCGGCCTGATTCTTCTAGAGTGTATTGTTTTCCGACGAAGTAGTGACAGACTCTATGGAAGAGATATTACAATTGTTAAAAAATTAACCTGGCATACTTATTTATTTGGATTTAGAATCTGGGCATCACGGGCAAAGCCAACACTTTGTGACCATCTCCTGAGTGCTGGTGGCAAATTCTCTTCTTGAAACACTTGAATCCTTTTGATCAAGGTGCTCCCATAGATGCTGGTAAAGGGAGTGATTTCCAGGACTTAGTGAAGGACATTTCCAAAACAGGATGTTAAATTTATTTAGATTTAATTTAGACATAGAGCACAGTAACAGGCCATTTAGGCCTCGAGTCCGTGCTGCACAATTGCCTACCCCACACTCCCCTCCCCCCCCCCCCAACCCCACCACCGCATGTTTTGGGAGGAAACCAGAGCATCCAGGGAAAACCCATGCAGACACAGGGAGAACATACAAAGTCCTTTGAACCCTGAACTTGATTGCTGGTGCTGTATCAGCATCGCGCTAAGCGCGACGCTAAAAGATGTGTGCAAGTAGCTCTTGTTGCTCATGTCCTACGTGACAGTTCAGAAAAACAGGGAAGCATCTGTAGTGTATTTTATAGACAGCAGGATCCAGATTTTAATTTAGATTAATAATGAGAAAGGAAAAGAACACAGAGATTTGACACAAAGAAATGAAACACAAAACCAGTGAGCGATAACTGGAACTTAAAACTGCTTAAACACCTACCAATTTACATCACCAATTTAAATGTCACTGTAGCTTATTGAACACCTATTTGCTTCACATACACTCACCCTCTTAGGAATGTAATAGGTTTAAAGCTTAATTTTGAAAGGGCTAGAATCAGAATTCATTGTCATGAACATAGTGGTGAAAGGCATTTGACTGATGTATGGACTGGCCAGTCCAAACCTCCCTGATCTTCCCCAGATTTCCCAATAAAGGCTGGTGTGCCTGGACTTTCCCCCTCTTGCTCCTGTACCTGGAACCTGGCCAAGTCGTGCATCAGTAATGCTCAGGTTTTTGGCAATTAAAGCCGTTTAATCACTCCATCATGTCAATGTGATTATTGTGTGCTCCACAATCATGTCATGAAATTTGTTGTTTTGTGATAGCGTCATGGTGCAAATATTGCTATAAATTACATTTCATAAATAAAGAATGCAAGAAAATACGATAAAGTGAGGTAGTGTCTGTGGTTCATTGTCCATTCAGAAATCTGACAACAAAAAATTGATGTTCTGATATGTGTTTGTCTTCAGGCTCCTGTACCATTTTCCTGATGGTAGCAGTTTGAAGAAGGCTTGGCCTGGGTGGTGGGGGGTCCTTGAGGGTAGAGGTTCCTTTCTTAAGACACCACCTCTTGTAGATGTCTTCGATTGAGGGAAGACTGGTGCTCATGATGTCACAAATCGAGTTACCAACCCTCTGGAGTTTTTTCCTGTGTCCTGTGTATTGGTATCTCCATACTGGACAGTGATGCAACCACCCAGAAGGCTCTCCATGGTACACCTGTGTATTGGAGGATTTAAACCATGCTTTTGCTTTGGATTTAAACCATGCTTTTGCTTTAGATTTAAACCATACTTTTGCTTTAGATTTAAACCATGCTTTTGCTTCTGCAAGGTTGAGAATCAGTAACCTGCTTTGAGACTCAGCAGGCATAAGCTAAATTCGACCATGGGGCCCAGAGATACAGTTATCTGACAAAAAGACATCTGTGTACCAAGAACGTTTAATCTTCCTGCTTTTTAGTATATTGGTCACAGACTGTCAGACAGTGACCTAACCTTGAAGCAAAATAAACCATTGTATTCAAAGTGATAAGCTAGAAAGTTGTGTTATTTGATGGAAGCCTAGGCATGCTAGCTTGCTCGCTTTCTTGCTGTGCTGGGAATAGGTGCTTGGGTAAGCAGTTTTTGGGTAATATAAGCCATGGTCCCCTGCTGAAGTTTGAGACTCTCCGAGAAGTGGCAACATCTCTCAGCAAGAAGAAGAACTTCTAGAGTCCGGCCAATGTCCCAGTCGGGGGAGGTGGAGAAGCTGCTACCGGCGCCCCGTCAACCTACTATAAATGTGCAGTCGTTGCCTCACCTCGGCAGTTGGGACCAGTCCAGGTGTTGATAAGTCTAATTGGGAAGGGCTTGCATATTGTAGTTTGATATCAGCTTTAGAATTTGTAATAAAGATTTGTATAAACTGAAGTGCTCTTGTCATGTGTGTCTATTGTCTTTCGGTAGCTCAAACACTGTGACCAATCTAAAACGAACAAAGTGAGAGGTACAAGTTTACCCAGGACAACCTGGAGAGGTTTTTGAGAGTCTTTGGTGTCGTACCAAATCTCCTCATGAAGTATAACTGCTGGAAAGCCTCCTTCGTGATTGCATCCACCCCAGGACAGATCCTCAGAGATGTTGACACTCAGGAATTTGAAGCTCTTGACCCTCTCCCACTGATGATCTCTCAATGAGGACTGCTTCACGTTCTCCTGATTTTCCCTTCCTGAAGTCCTTGGTTTTGCTCACGATGAGTGCAAGGCTATTGCTGTGACACCACTCAACCAGCTGATCTGTCTCACTCTTATTCGCTTTCTCATTGCCATCTATGATTCTGCTGATGACCATGATGTCATCAGCAAATTTGTAGCTGCCATTGGAACTGTGCCTGACCACACAGTGAGAAGAGCAGTGGGCTAAGCTCACATCCTTGAGGTGCGCCTGTGTTGATCATCAGTGAGGAAGAGATGATTTTTTCTGATTCGTACTGCCTTGCCCGCAACAGTTGTTTCAATAAAGTTGCGTTTGAATAAAATGGCATCGGCCAGGATGAAGAGTTGGTTGCCCCAGGCGTGACTCTCCCAGTGTCTCCCTATCTCTGCCTAGTGAGAGTCTTTACCTTTATTAGTGTATTATTAAGTATATTAGTAAGGTTTATCTGTAAACTTTTGGAGGGGATTTAATTAAGATAGCAGCACGGTTAGCGTAGACGTTAGTGCAACGCTGTTACAGCGCCAGCAACCGGAGTTCAAATTTAATTAGATGCTGACTGTCCTGCCCACCAGGCAGAGCCAATGGTCATGGTCCATATCAACAGTCACAACGGACACTGGACCTGTGCTGAAAAACAATATTAATTCACTTGCACTTTCAAACTGGAGTGTAAATCGCAAATCTTCCTTCTTAACCTGAGGTGGAAATTAGATTCCACAGCACAGCCCAAGCTCTCAAACTCAAGTTACCTGATTAAAGTGAACTTTACATAGCAATATTTTTTTCAAATACTTTACATTTTGTAATATGTTTTGTCTTTTAAACTGTTCTTAATTCTGGTAATAATGTATTAGTTAGGCAATGTAAGAGTGAGTCTCAAGCAACCGGAAAATTTGCATATCTGGCATCTACCAGTCCCTGTAGGTGCCGGACACCAGGGGTTTACTGCATTTGACAGGAAAAACCTCAAAAAGCATCCCATCGTCTTTGATGAGCCTTGATAAATAAAAATTGCAACATTCAATAGAAACCAATTCACAATTCGAATATCTACAGGGACGAATACCTCAATTGGAGCCAATTCATCAGGGATGTTTGATGAATCGGTGAATATGTTTCTGATAGCTTCTTCCTTTGAGTTTTCTACACTCGTGTTTGAGTCTGATGTTTCACACTGTGGCTTTGTTGCATAACATGCCTAAATGGAGAAAGATTTAGAAAGGATATAATTGAATCATCGAAAATTAGATAACTGGTGTTTTTTTTTAATTGTTAAATAATTGAAAAATTGATCATTAGATAATAGAATGAATGATTTATTAAGAGCTTCCAGATCTAACAAGTAACTACTGTGATCACAATTGTTTGTAGATTCCATTGCTGAGATCAGTTCCTCACATCCTGGAGTTAAAGATGGGGTCGTGCAACGCACAAACATTCTGGAGAGACTCAGCAGGTCACGCAATATCCATTGTTAGGAAGTAAAGGGTAACCAATGTTTCGGGCCTGGGTCCTTCGTCAGTTGAAGCAAAAGCAGGTGGGTGTCTGAATAAGAAGGAGTAGGAGGGTGAGGAGGAGAGGAAAGGAGGGAGGGAGGAAGGGCAGGGCAGGAGCACAGACTAAGATGTGGATATAGGTGGGAGGAGAGGAGAAAGGATATGGGTGGGAGGATAGGAGCTTTTTTCTCCATTCTTTGACAAAAGGCTCAGGCCTGAAAGTATGGTTGAATATCTTTCCCTCCTGTGAATACTGCTGGGACCTGCTAAGTTTCTCCAGCACTGCTGTGTATTTACTACAATCACACCATCTGCAGACTTTCTTGTTTCACTGGAATTATTTATTACTTTACATTGAAAACTATGCAAATGTTTTCAGGTGAGGGTTTTCCTGTAGCTGCCCTGTTTATATTTGCTGTCCATTTTATAGTGGAAAGTCAAATTACATCAAGTTTCTGTTGGGATCTAATCTGTTTGCAACCAGGCGCAATATTAATGCACCTAGTGGCAACCAGATAAGATCGTATGAGGAAACCAGTTTATCACAATGCATAAGATTGGCTAGTGAAGAAAATTTAGTAAACACTTCTTAAAACATTTCCCTCTCCCATTAATTAGATGCTGACTGTCCTTGCCCACCAGGCAGAGCCAATGGTCATGGTCCATATCAACAGTCATAACGGGCACTGGACCTGTGCTGAAAAACAATATTAATTCACTTGCACTTTTGAACTGGAGTGTAAATTGCAAGTCTTCCTTCTTAACCCGAGGTGGAAATTAGATTCCACAGTACAGCCCAAGCTCTCAAACTCAAGGAAAAATCCTTCAAACTTAAAAGCCTTTGTCTCACTTTTTGGAATCATCCAAAACATCCCACCATATACTAGACTGCGTTAAATGACCAAAGACCATGCAATGTTTAATATGTGGAGAAGGCTACACCTTTGGAAGTATTCCATTCTCTTCTTCTTCTTGAAAGAATGAAAATCTGAGTGTATCAAAGGAAGGAGGTCTCACATGCGATAGCCAACATCAGGCAGCAATGGGAATAATTTTCCATGAGGCTGTGGGCTGTACACCCAGGGCTGGAGATCAAGGATAAACCTTGTCAATATAATTCCTTTTTTTTTTAAATTTTTATTTTTCACACCATAAATCACAATAGCCGTGATATACACTTTTTCTTTTTCACACATTGTCAATATAATTCAATGTAGAGTTAAGAGGTGAAAAGGACATGGGTACAAGATGACACTGATTGTCAGGAAATAAACGCTGATTGTTTGGCCCATATCAATCCCTTCTGAATCTTCCGTTATTCCCAATCAAATGTTTTATATAATCATTGCAGAGGGATAATATTTCATTTTTAATTTAGACATACAGCACGGTAACAGGGCATTTCTGCCCACGAGCCCCTGCTGCCCAATTAACCTACACCCCCCCCAGGAGCCCCTGGGGAAAACCGCACAGACATGGGAAGAACATACAACCTCCTTAAAGAGAGCGTAGGATTCGAACCCTGGTTCCAATCACTGGGCCTGCAAAGGCTTTGCGCTAACCACGACACTAACAGTGCCTGAGAACTTTATATAAGATGTATATTTTCCTTACAAAGAAAACTACATTGAGGAAATGTCCCAGGTAAAATAGATGAACATATACAAAATATACACAGCACAAGTTGATTAACAAGTAGGGGAATATCAGAGGTATTGAGCCGTTTGGGGAAAGGAAGAGATGGGATCAGGATGGGCTGAGAAATGATGAAATGGAGTAGAAAAGGCAAAGGGAACATTGTGACAAGATAAAAGAAAACAGTCCAACTGCTACTCTGCACTAATGAAAGGAGACAACGGGTGTCTGTGACAGGGGGAAGTCTGGGTGGAGCCCCTATGGGTCAGGAGTTGATGAGAATGGATAAGTGGATTCTGTAGGTGGATAAGTGGCAGGGTTTAGTAGAGGATGGGAAGTTTAGTTCCCAAACAGGGTGGGGAGAGGAGGAAGATGGTCTGTGGCTGGGAACACAGCAACATCGAGCCGCCATAATCTTGTATAATTTGTGATTTATCATAGAGCTTTCACATAATTTATGTTAATAGGAACACTCACAAGTTTCTGCTGAGCAATGGCCAGGTCCTTCAGAACACAGTCCACAATGTGGCTGATTAAAGCAGCAGTGACGTGGAGCTTCACTTCACTGTGTCAAAACAGGACAAAGGTCTTCTGTTACTTATTTATCATCTTAATATGTTATTACCTCATTTTAAACCCAAATTCACAGTGGATTCCAGAAAATATGCAGCGTTTGACATTTTTAAGCCCAATTCTCTTTCTCTCATCTTTTTGAGCTCATTGGAATCAGACAGGAAAAGCCCTGGAAAAATACTGGGGAAGTTCAACAGACCAGGCAGCATCTGTGGACAGAGGTGAACAGCTGATGACCTTTATAGAACTGATGCTGCCTGACCCACTGAGTACCCCCAGCATATTCTGTTTTTAGTTCAGTTTTTTGCCATGGTTTGCTTTTCGATGATAGTGTGCAAATCACTGCATTTAAAGAGGCACAGACTCCCAGAGTTAATTTAACATGCGATCCACACCAAGAGGATATAAGATTCATTTCAATTTGTTGACCCGTTAACATGCTCTGTAGCAAAAACTCAAATTGTTTAACCTTCGTTTCTGAATTAAGACATGCCTTAACAATAAAAGCCTAATTCCAAAAGACAAATGATCTCCTGAACAAAGGCAAAATTTGATACTCATAAATTGGTGCAGGGAAATATAAAAAAAAGGAAAATTCAGGAAGAATTATTTTTGAGGAAAGCCACATGACCCACTCGAAATTATTTACTCAGGATGCTTTCTCGTCTTCCTTTTTAAAATTCTGTGTTGATCAAAAGATGAATCTTCTCTCCCAGACTTTAAATAGAATTCCAGCAATATCTTGCTCAATGCATATTTTCAAAATGCCATCAGGAAAGAGGTATCGGTGCCACAAGACTCGCACTACCAGGTTCAGGAACAGCGGCCACCCCTCCACCATCAGACTCCTCAACGACAAACTCAATCAGAGACTCATTTAAGGACTCTTATTTGTGCACTTTATTGATTTTCTTTTTTTTATTCTCTCTGTATTGCACAGTTTGTTTATATTCCTTATCTGTTTACAGTTCTTTATTTGTACCACACCCACAGAAAAAAAAGAATCTCAGGGCTATATGTGATGCCATGACAACAAATCTGAAATGGAAATTGGGAATAAATTACACAAAAACCTCCTCAACATTACTTCCCCACTAAAATCTAGTTAACGGGGCATGATGTTGTAACAATGGGAGGGGGAATATCCAGACCTGAGTTTGTTCATGATCCCTGATCCTGTTTGATCAATAATCATGCTCCTTGCAAAATTCTTGGGGTTGAAGAGTTTGTCGGATATTTTGTCAATGAGATGTTCCTGCATGTTGACTTTCTGTAGAAGGCTGGGGCAAAGCATGCTGGTAGATTTCACGAGGGATTCAGTGAGTGTCTAAGGAGATGCGGAGAAAAATAAAATATTTTGAAAGCTGTTTATTTTGAAGGCAGATTTTAAAAATATGTTTACAACAGTTTTTTTAAAATGTTAATATTTATTGAAGGATATAGACATTCACAATTTCAAAAAGTTAGCCATATTCAAAGTCAAACCCCTGAGCAGTGCAGCTGACAGAACTGGGTCAAGGCATTCTCAGTTTAAGGCAAAGTTGTTTAGTAGTAATATACATATATTCCATTGAATTGAAATAATATCACTTCTTGTCTCTATATGTACTAAACAGTCAACTGACAATATCTGACAACAATCTTACAGGTTTCAAAGCATTGTGAAAATGTGGTGTGATTTACAACCCATTATTTATTCATCCATCATCTGTACATTAGGTAGAAGAACATTAAGATCAGTATAATAGAGCAGCCCTGCCATAATCCCTCTCTCTACAATAATGTATTGCAGGGGAATTCTCCTGTGCTTTCCAGTTCAAGTCAGGCCCTAGTACCCAGGCCCAATCCTGTCCCACTTTCCAATTTCAGAATCTGCCTGCTGTTCATTGCTCGTTAACACAAAACAGAAGGCGATTTGTCTTCAGTCTTTCATCAACTCAGACTGGTTGTGTTGCTTTGAGAGAAGACATTGCAGAGGAAAATGGAAAATAAAAATCTGGTTCGTCAACCCTCCAACAATCAAGTTGACTGTAATAGGTGAGCCAAGAAGCCCTTGAAGAACAGATCTTAGTTACCAACATCTCTATGGCTTTTGCATAGGTACTCAGAAAAAAAAAGGTGAACCACAGATAGCAAACAATGAGCAGAGGCCAACCCCCCACCCCCACCCCCATCCACTTCCTAGGTAGGGGAGTTGTTTCCCATGCTAGGGGAGTCTATGACAAGAGGCCACAATTTCAAGCATCAATTTAAAGCAGAAATGCGGAGAAATTTCTTTAGCCGGGGGGCAAGTCTGTGGAACTTGTTGCTACAAGCGGCAGTGGAATTCAGTCATTGGGTGTATTTAAGACAGAAATTGACAGGTATTTGATTAGTCAAAGCATCAAAGATTATGGGGAGAAGGCCAGGGTGTGGGGTTGGGTGAGAAGGATCAACTCATGATTAAATGCCAGAGCAGGCCTGGTAAGCAGATTGGGTTACTTCTGCTCTTATATCTTTATATCTGGTGGTTCAAAATTTGCATGAAGATTGGGTTTCTTCACTAAGCAAGAGAACATGTTATAATGATTAGACAGTTCTGATTCATCTCAAAAGTAACAGACAAGATGATAGAGTTATAAAAACAGACTCTTCAGTAACCAAGTCCAAGCCCATAATCAACCACGTACTTACATTTAGGTTACACTAATTCCATATTTTTTTCTCCCCCATTTTCATCCACTCAATTACTCACGAGGGGCAAATGACAATGGCCACTTAATCTACTGGACTTTTTGATGAGGAGGAAACCAGAATACCTCAAGGAAACCCATGAGATCACAGGAAGAACAAAGAAACTCCACAGTCTGTCTTGGCCTCTTTGCCCTTGATCACTTAAGTTTTTCATGAGGTTCTAATGAAACATCATTAATCAGAAACATTACCTCAGTTTCTTTCTTCATAAATGCTGTTTGATCAATGGAATAATTTCACTTTCAAATGTATTTGTTCATTAGACCTGGTACGGTGTCTGGTACCTGGTAGGTTTTCTTGGCCTAACACATGTTTTCTTTTGGAGTCCCACTAAGGCAGGTGTGGATTTGGATGTCTGGTAAGCAGCAAGTTTATGAGATTAAACCTCTCTTACAGCCAGCAGAAAATTCAGTCCAATATTTACATGCACCCTGCTTCAGATTTTCCCCTTCTCCTTTCAGACAAAGAGGATTTTTCATATATAATCTGAATATCTTCCTTAATAAGGACTTCAACAAGGGAGATACAGGAATCTTTCCTGTGGATATGATGCCTGAAACCAGAGGGTCACAGCCTCAATATCAGGCATTGAGAGGAAAAGAAATGTCTTAACCCCAGAAGGTCGCGAATCTTTGAAATCCTCCATCCAATAGGGCTGTGTTGGCTCAGTTGTTTAGACTATACAAGAGTAGACTTTGGTAGATTTTTCAATATTAAGGAATTAAGGGAAATGAGATTAGCATCAGAACGTGGGACTGGAGTAAAGAATCAGTTATGATATTTATTAAAATGTTGAGTACCAAAAGGGGTTGAATAGCTGACTTGTATAGATGCAAGAAATATGCTACAGTGGAGCTGAAGTACCTGAGAGATTGAAGGAAAAAGCTAAAATTGCAGGCATGAAATAGTAAATGAAAGGAGAGACAGGCAAGGGACAAGTTGGTTTATTTTGCATATTCCTTAATATCAGAGAATCAGGACATTAAGAAGCTATCTTCAGTTCCCTGACATTTTGAAGCATTTTAAACACAAAGGAGTTATATTTTGGAAAAGGATCGCCAGCACATTGTGCAGAAGATGCAGAGCTCGCTCTTACCTGGATTTCCTTCACTATAGCTTGAGAGACGTCTGCGGCAGCTGACTCCAACTTTGCCTGCACCGTCCTTACCAAAGGTGGCCTGTTACCCATTTGATACAAGGCTGGTAACAGCTGTAACACAAGATGCAGGAGATGGAGAGAGAAAAACAGAGAAATTCAAGGCGATGAATAAGAATGCTGGCAACAGTATTAATTATGAACAGTTTAGAAGTTCAACTTTTAAGGTCTTGAATACCGCCCTTCACATTCTCATTTCTCCAATCTGTTTCAGGAAGGTGGGCACATGGAGAAGTGCAAGAATGAATGAGCACAAGAGCATTGAGGTCAACTTGAAGAAGCACGATGCATGGCAGTGGTCTGATTTTTTATTTTTGAAGTTGGTGATTAACTAAGATGTGTGGATGGAAAAGGATGAAATCAGGTCACTTCACCAGTATGCAAATCACTTAGGTCATTGCATTACCAACACCAGAAGACTATTCCCCAAATGCTCTCACCAGCTCATTAGCAGGCTGGCTGTGGGGGGGGGGGGGGGGGGGGTGCAGAGTGATAGTTGAAATTAGCTCATGATAAACCAAGAACTGTTTTAACTCCTTTGGACAATTTGACATCTCCACATGAAGTTTCTACACTATATTTGCCCTTGTCCAGTCCTTCTCCAGCTTTCTAATAAATTATATTGGGGCAACACAGTCAGCGTAGAGGTTACTGTCTATCACATGTGATTTAAACTCATTCTAATCAATACAGTTCAAGTTTATTATTGTGATACAGTTGTAGAGTACAACTAGACAAAACAGTGTTCTTTGGTGCAAAAACAAGGCACACATATTAACAAGTGATTTATATGCAGTACTCTACATACTTAAAAATAAATATTGTTAAATAATAGTCAATTCTCAGAGAGAATGTCAGAGCAGTACTTATTACAATCCAAGTTAAAAATCATGATACAATAAAAAACGTTAAAATATTTATTAGAAAAAATACATTTTCATTTAGATATTAGTAACCTTGAAAGATGCAACCGTATACTTTAGAACATAGAACACCACAGCACAGAACAGGCCCTTCAGCCCTCGATGTTGTCCCAACCCACATATTGCTTTAAAAAATATTAAACCCTCCCTACCCCATAACCCCCTATTTTCTTCCATCCATGTGCCTGTCCAGGAGTCTCTTAAATGCCCCTGATGTTTCAGCCTCCACCACCATTCCTGACAAGGAATTCGAAGCACCCACAATTCTCTGCGTTAATAAAAATTTACCCCTGATGTCTTCCCTAAACTTCCCTCCCTTCATTTTGTACTTGTGTCCTCTGGTGTTTGCTGATCCTGCCCTAAGAAACAGGCACTGGCCATCCACCCTATCTATAATCTTGTAGACCTCTATTAAGTCTCCTCTCATCCTTCTATGCTCCAAAGAGAAAAGTCCCAGCTTATTTTCCAAACCAATAAGACTTATTTTTCAATCCATGCATTAGTTGTGATTTAAGTCACATCAACCTACACTCCAGTGGGCTTTCAGTCCAGCCCAATGCTGCAAAAGGATGTACTCTTAAATATTTAATCATTTTAAAACTCACAGTTGTTAATGTCTTAGCATCCTTGATGATTTCTTCAGCAAATATTACATCTTGTCTTTCTTTCATGGATCCATTGTTAATAATGTGCAGATATTCTTGCACCTTTTCACACATACTGTCCACCATCTGTACAGACATGAAAGTTAGTTATTTTAGAATAGATCTTTCCTTTCATGATCTTGCTTGCTGCTTCCCCCACAATTTCTGGTCAGTACCAGTATTTGCTGTTGCACTTTTTCAGGCCAGTGTTTCCCATATATCAACATAACAGCCAGCTCAATAGCACCCCATCGACAACCATTCACTCACTACCTATGCACCGTGGTGCGCACTGTTTTGCCAGTTTGCAGCATCTATGGGATGCACTGCAGCAACTCTACCAGCGATAAGGGCAAGAGCAGCAAAAGTATGAGAACCTCGCCACCTGGAAATGTTAAGGGCCAACATGCTCCCCGACTGGTGAAGGGCAGGACAACCAAGTTGCTCTAAGTTGCACTCCACCCTGACCTGGAACCATATTGCCATTTCTTCACCCTTGCTGGGTTAAAATCCTGGAAATCCCTCCCTCACAGCTCTTCAAGGACTGCAGCAGTTCAGGAAGGCAGCTCACCGCTTTCTCCGTAAGGGTGATCAAGGAAGGGCACTGAAAGGTTCCTCAGCATCCCTTTTGACTGAATAAAAATAAACTTTGCAAAGACATTCTTCACCGTGTATTTACAGGTTGTTTCTATATCCATTAACACCTCAATTCAAAAAGAATTCCACAAGAATAATATTAGTAAATTACTGGTATCAATACAAATTCACAAAAATCCGTGGATAAATTAAGCTTGAACTAGTTTAAACTCAGTTTTGCAATTTAATCTTCATAGGAACATAGGAAGTAGGAACAGGAGTAGGCCAAAAATGGCCCATCGAGCCTGCTCCGCCATTCAATACGATCATGGCTGATCTAATTTATGACCTAACTCCACCTACCTGCCTTCTCCCCATATCCCCTAATTCCTCTATCATGTAAAAATTTATCTAACCGAATTTTAAATATGTTTAATGAGGCAGCCTCAACCACTTCCCTGGTTAGAGAATTCCAAGCATTCACTAATCTCTGGGAAAAACTATTTTTCTTCATCTCTGTCCTAAATCTACTCCCCCGAATCTTGAGACTGTGTCTTCTCGTTTTAGTTTCCCCGGCCAGCTCAAAAAACCTTCCTACATCTATCCTATCCATACCCTTCATAATCCTATATGTTTCTATAAGATCTTCTCTCATCCTTCTGAACTCGAGCGAATACAATCCTAGATGATTTAATCTTTCATCATAAGTCAACCCCTTCATCCCAGGGATCAAGATGATATTAAAATTAGACCCAGCATGAAGATTTTAAGTTCCACAAACATTAAGGGAGCTCTTCCTCCAATCCTCCAATCATTGTGAAAAGTAATAAATGCTGATTATTGGTAATGAAAAGTCTTCCTACTTGTTGTGTGGAACTTGTAATAATTCTCTCCTGCAGTCGAAAAGCCTGCTCTGGAGAAACTTTCTCCATCTGATTGTTCCGAAGGAGGCATGATTGGATCTGGAAGACACAAATAGGCCATTAAAGTTTGAAATCTTGTACACTTCCAAGCCAGTGTGCAGACTCAATACGATAACATTTCCATTCTGCAGTGCTGTGAGGCGGAATAACCGTCTTTACCTTCTGCAGAGCTTCCTCAGTTTTCTCTGGATGGCTCCGACAAGCCTGGGACATATCACTCATGGGCAAATGCATTGACTTTAGCGTATAGTTCCTGAAAACAATCACAGAGATTGCAGGAAGGACTGATCAGTTTTCGTTCAAATTGCATAACAATAACTCAAAGCAGTGAGGGAATAAAGCAGAATTATAAAAACTTTAGTTTTCAATCTTTCTTTTATCAACACTGTTAACGGGTGTCAAGTGGACTTCAATATTTTCTTTGCACACATTTTTTTTAAAAACACGATAATGGGACTGGTTGTACTGCAATTGCTGCCCTCATTTCCTGGGCTGGGCGAACAAGGCAGATCTCACTGGAACTACAGATTCTCACATCAGACCACTGCCTGTGAAATTACCTGTGTCAAAGCTTTCACAGTCCCCAGACCAGCTACATCATGGTCTGGTATGGGGACACCAATATCCCGAGTGTAAAGCCCTGCAAAATGCAGTGGACACAGCCCAGGACATCACAGACAAAACCCTCCCCACCCAACGAGAACATCAACAGGAAACAGCAGCAATCATCAAGGATCCATATCACCTAGTGCACACACTGTTCTTGCAGCTGCCATCAGGAATGAGGTGTAGGTGCCAAAAAACTTGCGCCACCAGGTTCAGGAACAGCTGCTCCCCCTCCACCATCAGACTCCTCAATGACAAACTCAATCAGGAACTCATTTAAGGACTCGCACTTGTGCACTGGATTGTTTTTTAAAAATTCTCTCTGTATTGCAATCAGTTTGTTGACATTAATGATCTGTTTACAGGTAGTGATCTGTTTACATGTATACATTGTGTACAGTGTTTTTGCACTACAGAACACAATCCTTTATCCAGACATCTAAAATCTGGAAAGCTCCAAAATCCAGCAAGTGGGGAGAGAGGCAGCAGCGCGAGTTAGGCGTGTGGGGAGGGGTGGGAGACCAGCAGTGCGAGTCGGGCAGGGGGGGGAGGAGACCGGCAATGCGAGTTGGGCGGGCGGGGGGTGGGAAGACTGGCAATGCGAGTTGGGCGAGCGGAAAACCGGCAGTGCAAGACAGGCGGGGGAGGGGGGAGACTGGCAGCGTGAGTTGGGCGGGAGGGGGGGGAGAAGAGATAGCAGCGCGACTGGAAGGGGGTGGATGCGGCAGCACAATTCGGGTGGGCTTAAATCTGGATTTCCGAAATCCGGAATAATCCGAAATTCGGAACATACTGTCCCCCAAGGGTTCTGGATAAAAGATTGTGTACCTGTACCAATATGTGGTAACTCTGTTGCAAGAAGAAGAATCTCAGGATTGTATGCGATACCATGTCTGTACTCTGGATGAGTGAAGCAGCAGAGGGCCACATTTACACCTTACGCCATTCACTCACTCAGTCCTGGCTCGCATGCAAGGCTGAGACAAACGTCCTGCAATTCTGAGCACACTTGGACTGCCTCATTTCAAAGGGCTGAGGATGGAAAATCTCTTCAAACGTTCTGGCCCTTGTCTGCAAGATTTCCCTCGTGTAATATATAGATATATATATCTATATATATATATAAATTGTCTCTATCTGTTCCACACAAGAGATATAAACTGCAGCCTTTTTAATATTTTCACGGTATTAAATTTCACAGAAGATCAAAATTAACAGTACTTTATATCACAATTACCTCTCCAGAGCCCTTGCAACATCCAGGAATCCCACTATTGTTGTGTTATTTCTGTCCCAGATCAAGGTTCTGTCAATTTTAAAAAAATCAAATTTGTTATCAGCTGTTTTACATCTGCCCAGCAATAGTTGTATCACAAATTTGAGTAGAATATCTTCCTCTGCTTACATGTTAATTGCTTATAAAAATCTTTTTGTCACATCATCTCTAGTTTTACAATGATGTTTACAATTACTTGACTTGATTATCACATCAAAATGTTAAAAGATAGTCAGTGCCAGACAACACAGAAAAACAGGCCCTTTGGCAGACTATGTCATGCCACCCTCTGAAAACATGAATCCCATTTATTCACATCAAGTCTGCAGCCTTCGACCAATTGCTGCTTCAAATACTTGTTTAGATGTTGTGAAGGCATCTGTCCCCACCACTTGTTCTGGATGACACTTCTGTTGAAAAGTTCCTTCTTTGAAACTTCCTACCTCTTATCTTACACCTCTGCTTTCTCATCTTAAACCCTCCCACCATTTGCAAGACCATTAATTCAGTTTTTGAATTTGCACTCCCCTTAGAACCTGATTGAAATCAGACAAATCCATGGAGTGGAATATCCCCTTGGTGAATTTTCATACCATACTTGTGAGTGAATTTAACAGTTGGAGCCTGATTTAATGGTCCTCTGTTAAACAGACATTGAGGAAAAGTATATTTTTATACCAACAAATAGCACTCAATCTGGTGACATTTGGATTGGATGTGTGGCTGAACACTCTTGCCCGAGTCCAAAGTTGAGGGTACAAAGCGTATGGCTCAGGTTCAAGAGAGCACTGATCTGCTGTTAGAAGGGCTAGGATTCAGTTGGGATGTCTCTCAGTTGCTTGTCAAAGATTTAAAAAATAAGGCACTACTTCAGGGAAGAGGAAGTAGTATCTAAGATTTATTCCTCAATTGTCATCCCTCAAAAAAGGTTGTCCTGTCACTCTGCTTTGAGAATTTGCTGCATGTAAGTTTTCTGCTCCACTCTCTACATAGAAGCAGCTGTGACACTTCCAACAAAAATGCTGTCACTTGGTAAGGATTATCACGGAAGGGATGTGAAAGGTGCGCTCCGTATGGATGAGAGAATCATACAAATCAGGTGAAGGAGTGGTTGTTTGCACCCTCAGGCCTACTGCATTTAACATCACGCAGATCTGATTGTAATTTTAACTCCACATTCCTGTCTGCCCTCTGAAGTGCTTCCATTAATCTGTCTTGCATCTTCTGGTTTTATAACAATACAACATGGGGCCATCTTTAAAAGAAATCTTACATTAAACAAGTTCAGGAAGATCCCTTTCAGAATGTAATGATTCCTTTGATCGCCACCACAACAGACAGTTGTGTTATAATATTAGATGTGAGCCAATTTTAAATGCAGTGGCACTGAATGTTAAGATTCAGAAGAGAGAATGTTACAAAATAAAACATGCTGACGTTGGCACTAAATAGCGAATGATGTACAACCAGAAAGTTAACATTGTTCCTACTTTCACTCTTACACAACTTGCACTGAGGACTGAGCGAATAGATATCTTAAGCAGCATAGCTCTCTGTGATAATATTTCAAATTCCTTGATCCAGAAACAATAGTTGTTGGATTTGATTATAAAACTAAGAGACATTGGTAAATGAACCTGAAGAGTTTAGTTCAGGTCTCAGCCTTTTTCTTTCCACTCACATACCACCTTAAGTATTCCCTATGCCATCGGCGCTCTGTGATTAGTAAGGGATTGCTGAAGGTGGTATGTGGGTGGGGAAAAAAATTTGAAAACCACTGTTTACATTGTACCTAATTGATTCATTATGTGCACGGTTTCATAACTCCAAAGGAAATGGGCTGATGACAATTTTTCTCAAGCAAAATATTTCAGTAACAATTGGATCTAGAGCAGTGATTCTCAGCCTTCCCTTTCACATACTACCTTAAGCAATCTCTTACTAATCACAGAGCACCGGTGGCATAGGGATTACTGAAAGTGGAATGTGAGAGGAAAGGAAAAGGTTGAGAATTACTGGTTTAGTTTAAATTTCTGAAGAATGTGATCGCAGCTTTGAAAACATGGCAAGTGTTTCATTTTTAAAATAATACTGTTTTGTGGAGTCAGAAGATTGTTTTGCAATGAGTGAGAACCGTCAAAACATATCGCTTTTACTGTAGCAGCATGGTTAAATTACGTTCCACTGGTCTGGATTAGTAATCTGGATGACTCCAGAATTTTATTTCAAGTAATTAACTAAACAAATGAGTTGGAGGAATTCCCATCAATCTTTATTATTAATCCATTTGAGACCAACTCTTGGTGGCCAAGGGTTAACTCACATGTACTATATATGACACCTACCTAAGTGTTGTATTAATCTGCAAAGCTTTGGCTAACATCTTCGTTCCATTGTCTCCCATGGCATTGCCACTGATGTCAATCTCTTTCAAACAGGTGTTGCTGCCCAAAGCATTTATGAGGACACTTGTTCCAGACTTTAATCGCGAATCAGCAACTGACAGTGATTGGAGAGGCTGGAAAGAGAAAAATCATTTATTTTTAAATGTTGTTATACAAAGTGCATTTATCACACTTTCCTCCATTGCGCCAATCTTAATTCCAAGCTAAAAGTTGAAGCAAATGGCTGAGGCGAAGTCTTCAACCGGAATTATTCTGTCACAACTTGATTATATATTGGATGAAGAATAAGTGGGGGTTTTCCAAATAGTCCATTTTTCTTGTTAACTCTTTTTCCCGGGCTCCTAAATCTTTAACTGATTTTTCCACCTTCACTATTGTTTCTATATTGGATTGTACCTGTTCTTTACATTCAGAAAAAGAAGCTTCAAATTTTTGAAGTTTTCCCAGTTTTCTTTAACTTCTGCATTAACCACATTTAAGTCTGAAATTATATCAGTATTCATTTGAACCACCTGATTCAATTGACCAGTAATAACATCCAGATAAGAAGCAATACCTTCAAGCATCATATAAACAGGCTGAAGTGCAGTTTGGAATGCAGGATTTGGTTCCATGATTTGTAACTCACTCTCTTCCATTTCCTGTACAGTGGCAGAATAAGGTAAGTTCTCTTCTGGCTGTACATCAAAAGGCAGCATTCTAATCGTCTTGCTGCGGGTTTGGACACCCAATGACGACCCCCCCGACTTCCTCAGGGGGTCGTCGTTGTCGTCCCCCGCAGACCATTTTTTTATAAAATTACGGAATTCTCCGTAGTTGACAGCGCTACCCAAGTGCATAGTCACTGCAGACTGCGTGTCTGCCGTCGGGATCTTCTTCCTCTACACTCCCATCTCTTCCAACGGGAAAGTTCTTTGTAGCATGTTTCCAGAGTCGTGCCCGATTTCTCGGGAGTGCGCTCCTTCCTCCGCAGAACGGGTCGAACCAGGGCCATCTTGAGACTGGTGAGTAACTGTTACCTTAGATTTTGTTCCCACCGACAATCGTTGAAGCTTGGGGATTGTTGAAAATGGATCTGAGGCTGTTCCAGGTTGTTTAGGCCCCAATTCTTCTGCACTTCGAAACTGTATTTTCTTTTGTAACTAAGACTTAGTTTTTTTTTACATTAGTAGCCATAATAGCTCACCAAAATATCAAACTAAAAATTAAAGTTTTAAAATTAAAAATAAAGGGTTAAAAAACGGGCATTTAAACATCTGACCAGAGAGGTCAGGGATTACATGTCTGATCTTTACGTCATCTTGCCAAATGGACTATTTGGAAAATCAAAGCAGAAGAAATAGTGAAAATTGAGGGTTTGCCAGAAGGTATAGAAGGTCAAGATCCCGTTTAAATTTTTTACAAATTGGATTCCCCAGATGTTGGGGAAAGAATCCTTTCCTGATGGATTGGTTTTGGAAAGAGCACATAGAGCTTTAAGAAGACCACCTTTATCCGGTCAGCCGCCAAGAGCTGTGATAGTTCTTTGTTTGAATTGTTTGGACAGAGAGACAATCCTTCGACTTGCAGTTCAAAATGCAAGACAAAGACAAGCTCCAATGATGGTTCAGAATAGTAGAGTTTTCTTCTACCCTGATTTGAGTCAAGATGTCATCAGATGCCGACGTGAATTTAATTCAGTTAAAGATGTTTTATGATGTAAAGGTTACAAATTTGCTTTTCGTTAACCTGTTGTGTTGAAAGTTTTTTATGGAAACTATCAGTTTCAATTCTTTGAGAGTGAGCATGAGGCAATGGTTTTTGCTAATTTGTTACCGGATGTCAGAGGACAAAGAAAAAGTCCACCATTATCTCCTAAAAGAAAACCTGATGGGACTTGGAAATGGACAAAATGGCAGAAATGGGAAGAATCGGAAGGGAAAGAGTTCATCTACTCTTGAAATTAGTTCACCATCTGGACTGGAATCTTAAGGCTGAAATTATTTTTGAAATTTTTTGTAATATGTTAATATTTCTGACTGGCTGGCTGGGGAGGAGGGGATTGCACTAACTTCTTTATTAGTCATCAGTCACTAGTGGGTTATCCACACCCAGTTTTTTTTAGGGAGTTACTACCTTTTGGTAGTTTTTTTTGATTAACGAATATTATTTCTATTTGGAGGGCCTATATATTTTTTTGAGAAAATTTTTCTTTTTTTGTTATTATTAATTTTGTGACTATTTTTGGTATTTAGATATGTCGAATTTGAAATTTGCCACCTTTAATGTTCAAGAATTAAATAATCCAATCAAGCGCAAGTGAATTTTGGCTTACATTAAAAAGATGAAGATTGATATTGCTTTTTTACAGGAGACATTTTTGAATGAAAAAGAAAGTGTAAAATTGAAGAGGGGTTGGGTTGGACATGTTTTTTTTTACACTAAAGGAAGTTATGGATGAGGAAAAATAAAATGATAGGTTCTAAGGGTAAATTACTGACTTTAACACCGTTATATAATAACCAACTTATTCCTTTTTCAGTGTATAATCAATGCTTATTATATTGGAAATCTAAAGGTATAAAAAAACTTGGGGGATTGTTTTAAAGAAGGTCAATTTTTATTTTTTAATCAAATGAGGGAAGATTTTAGTATTAATGAGAATTCTTTATTTGTTTATTATTGACTTTGATCTCTAGTAAAACAAATATTTGGTAGAAACATGATTTTACCTGATTTGACTAAATATGAATCTTTTCTTGTGACTGCACCAAAGAAGGGATACATTTCATTGATGTACCAAATATTACAGGGAAGTATGGAAAAGAAAAGAATAGAATAGATCTAAGATTAAATGGGAAAAGGATATTAACTTTACTTTTTCTGAAGATGATTGGTTAGATACTTGTTATGATAGTGTTACTAGATTGATAAATGTTCGTTATGCATGGTTAATTATCAATTTTTACATCAATTGTATTTAACACCTGAAAAGTTAAAAAATATGGTTTTAGTGAATCAGATTCTTGATTTGGGTGCGGTAATTCGGTTGGAACTTTCTTTCATGCTGTTTGGTTATATGTACGTATACAATCTTTTTGGAAAGCAATTCAATTGTTTTTGGAACATTTGTATAAGATTAAAATAACTCCCAAAAAAAAAACTGGGTGTGGATAACCCACTAGTGACTGATGACTAATAAAGAAGTTAGTGCAATCCCCTCCTCCCCAGCCAGCCAGTCAGAAATGTATAGCAAGTACATGGAAAAATGCTAATATGATTGATATTAATAGATGGCACAATGAGATGAAAACTTGTTTGGTAATGGAAAAAATTATGTATGTTTTACCTGATAATTATTCTTTTACTCTTAATAAGTGGTCTTTATATTTAGAATATTTACATTTAGATTTATCTTGATTAGATTTTAGTAAATATATTTTGGTTTTCTTTATTCTTTCTTTGACTCCTCCTAAAGAGAGTTGGCTGAGAGGGGGGAGGGGGAGGGGTTTATTTTCTTTTTTTTTAAAAAAAATTTTATCGTTCATAATACGCATTTTTCTTATTGTATGTAATAACTTTGATGAACGAATAAATAAAGTTATCTCTTAAAAAAAGAGAATAGGTGGGGGGATCTAGTGGAGTTGTTTGAGTGAACCGGCATGGATTTGAAAGGCTGAGATGGCCTGTTTCCATGCCATAAACTGTTATATGGTTATTAAAAGCAACTTCTAAGAGCTTGCTACCATGTGCCTCTTCCTAACAGGGTTTGGGGACTTGGTCTGTGTGGGATCTGAACAGCAAGCCCTGTCCTGCACCTCCAATAGTTGTAAATTGGAACAAGAGATCCATGCTATGCACCAACCAAATAATTCACGCTAATGTCTTCTCTATCTTCGATAAATTGGTTCTAAATTTGACTTGCAACTCTTTAGAATTTGAAACAATTCTGAAGGCAGTTTGATCCGTGAATTGTCAATTCAAGGTTTCTTTTGGGTTTATCCAGGAATGAAACAATTCCCACTCCCTCTAAGCAATGTCCCTGTTGGGAGATGGTGTGAATCTGCAACTAGACTTCACAAAAAATCCTGGAAATTTTCCAAAGCGTCTTTCCTTTTGTGATGAAGTGTGATTTAGATCCAACCCAAGGTCGGCTACTTGAACATGCAACTGTATCAGATCAATGCATTTAGAAAGAACAATGTTATGTTCTTATAAGGCATTTAACAGCTTCAAAACTAAATCGAAACTCTAAGGTGATCCCTGCTCCTATTTTCTCAGAAAATCATTCTGCATCGGCTCCAATTACTTGCACCATCTTTGCATTCATATTTTGTCACTGCACTCTCTTACCTGCTACCTTTTATATATATTTTCTTTTATATTTACTTCCCTTACTTCCCATTTTTACCTGGTTCTGTATAGAAGCTCCCGGGTTACGAATGAACTGAATTATGGAAATTCCATTTTACACAAATTCTCCCATGAGAACATTTTTCAAGCTATTAGTGATGATAAAATGCTTTGTGGTATATTCATAATGACTATATATATTCCATTCACTTATGGATGGTGTTAGGGTGATTGCTAAATTAAATGAATAGTGATTTGACTTGCGTTACAATAGAAAACAGATGTCTTTGACTTGGGAGAAATAGTGTTCAGGAGCTGAAACCTTGTATTGTGTTGGGGTTCTCTGTATTTGCTTTTAATCAAAGTCTCTATTAGTACTGAAAAATCATGAGCCTGTGATAGTTTTATTTTACCCCTTGGCAATCTTTAGCCTTACAGTTTTGGGGTTTTTATTTAATTGTATTATATGAGAACCCCTTTTGCCCTTCACACAGCATCTTTCAGCTGCTCCTGTCAGGGAAGAGATACAGGAGTATCAGAGCCAACGCCACCAAGCTGAGGAACATCTTCTTCCCACAGGCAGTGAGAATGCTGAACGACCAAAGGAACGGCTCATACTAATCATCTGAGACTCTCATTTGCACAAAACAATATTTATTTATTTGTAGAAATGAAATACTTGTCATGCATATGTACTGTTTGTCTGTATGTGTGTTACGTTTAGTTGTGTATCTATGTTTTTGCACCGAGAACCAGAGAACACTGTTTTGTCAGGTTATATTTGTATAATCAGATGACAGTGAATTTGATTTGACTTGAAAATAACTGAAGGTCATACACTTACACAATCTTCATCCTGAATAAGTTGGACAATCCTGTGAAGAACATCAGCCAAGGCTCTGAAAATATTAATGCAAACATAGGCTGTTATTTCAAATGATCCCAGAAAGTGACAAGGTCTTATTAAAAATGGATGTAAACATGTGAGAATGCCACACTTACTTTGACTTCATATTGAAATTTTTACCAAGTGCTACCTGACGGATAGATTTGCTTCTCCCAATAGATAAGACTAATGTCACCATGTCAGAGTCAAATCCTGCAAAAGACAAAAAAAGCAAAGTTATTATTATCAAACTTTTGTGTCTCAGTCAAGTTATGTCTGCAGAAAGGAACCTACCATTGTCTGATAAATCCAGACTACTGATGCTGTTGGCATCAATAATGTGATCCTGGATCACCTGAGCACCTGCTGATCTCAACTGCACAAGAAGACAAAAGGAAGAGATCATAATTGGAACACTAGACATAATTGTCTGTGACTGTAGTTTTGAAAGCAACAAGCAATCGCTGACATTATCTATTCCCTTTCTATTTGAACACCTAAGTCTCTGCACCATCAATTCCATCAAGGACCAGCATTGCAGTGCAGATGAGAGCCTTTCAGTCTACCATATACATGCTATCTAATGTACCAATCCCATTTACCTGTATTAGGTTCATGGCATCCCATGCTTGGCAATTCAGATGGCAACCCAGCCTACTCTGGTCAGGTAAATAAACCCAGCCCACCAGTCTCTCCATATAACCATGATGCCACAATCAAAGCAACATCCTGGTGATTTTCCTCTGCGTCTTCTCCGGACCTAAAGAATCTAACAAAGCTAACATGAAAGTGAAAGTAAATGTAATTTTACATGAATGTAAAATTATTCATAAGCAATTTATTTATTTCTGTTGACTCCACATTCTGTACCTTCCTGTTGAGGTAAACAAGCTGCTTTTCTTTTTGGATGTCGGCTATCGAATGCTGCAGTCCCCTGATGCATTGGGCTCGCCTAACCGGGAAATTTACCCGATTCCCATTGTTGAATGATGTCTTGCGTTTGCTTCTGGGTAGCGGGTTCGACAAGGGAAAGTCATGTTAAAAATTAAAAAGTAAGAACACAATGCTGGAGAAATTCAGCAGGTCAGACAGTTTATGTAGCAAAGAAAGATACTAACTAACATTTCAGGCTTGAGCCCTTCGTCAAGGTATGACAAAATGTGAGCAAGTGCGGGCGCTTTCCTACATTTTGTCCATACATTGATGAAGGGCTCAGCGCGAAATGTCGGTTCTGCATCTTTACCTTTGCTTTGACCTGTGGAGTTTCTCCAGCTCTGTGTTTTTACTTCAATCACGGTGTCTGCAGGTGTTTTACATCATGTTAAAATTTTAGTATGAATAAGAGGCTGCCTACATGGATGAAACTGCATTTATATAATCTCATGGGTGATTATTATCATAATTTATCTCTGCACATTGTTAACGATGTAGTTAAGTTACAGGATAGGATGCATCATGGTGAGAGTGTATGGCTCATTGTTCATTACCTCACAGCTACTTAGATCCAGGAACACATCAGAGATGTGAGTGTTGTAGGCCAGGCCCTGAAGAATGGCTCTGTGAAGTTAAAAATAATGAAAGAATATTAGCAAAGCAAATTTAATTATTGAATGAAGAAAGCAAATGCTGTCTAAATAACTTGAGTAATTTTGGAAGTCAAAATGGAATTCCCAAAATTGGTTTCGTGCTTATGACCTTTATCTCTCCGCCTTTCTCAGGATGACAGGCCAGACTGTCCACACAGCTTTTTGGCTTTTGTTCAACTTGGTGGCTGGACCAACCTCCTGTCTATCCAAGGCTGGATCCTTACCAGGCTGAGAGATGGGGTCTCCCCACCATTACCCTCTCCTGCTGACCACCCCCTCCCATGCTAATGAGTGAATCAGCTCCACCCAAGAACAATGTAGGTCTCTAGCTAAGTGAAGTTGGATAATCTGGCTCCTGAAAGTCACAATAGCAATTGAGATGGGTTAGATGATCCAACTGGACTTTTACCTGTTCTTTTCAAGTCCTGAAATGAATAAAGTAAGCACCAATTTTTTTTCCTATGCATGAAGGCCGATTTTTCATATTAAGCATAGCTGAAAATTTCATTGCAACTGAGATTTAATTGAAATATTTCAAGAGTAAATAAGAGTCCAAATTGTCCAAAAGGAACTCTGTTGATGAGTGGAGTGGTGCAATCTTAGATTTGACTCAATTAACAGGAGAGCAGGCATGCACACCAAGTGGAAATGGGTGGGCAGCTTGCATTTGGGGAGGGAGCAGGGGAGAAAGGCGGAAACAGAGGAGAACTTATTGGCTGAGAGGGGTATGTATTTGAGGGCTATGCTTGTGCTTGGAGGGGGTGGGATGAGGAGAGGATGGTGCTGAGAAAAGGAGGGTCGATGAGGGGATAATAATGGGAAATGTAATTAGCCAGAAGTTTAAAAGAAATCAGATTGTAATGTTTATCCAGGCTTGTTGCGGGGATTGGTAATCATTGGTCTTTTTTTGCTGTGCTGTGTTATTTCATGTGGATGGAAGTTCTACCAGATAAGGAAGGGTTCTGCTAACAATCATGATCTAGGGGTCTGACGATGAGCTTGACCTGGAGCATGACCAGACTTAGTGGGATCACCGCTTCAATTCCCCCATGGGTGAGCTTACTTTACGTGACCTTCAAAATCTATTTGCTGACACTCAATTGAACTGGTATGGGGACACCAAAACCCCCAGCCACAAAGCCCAGCAAAAGGTAGGGGACACAGCCCAGGACATCACAGGCAAAACCCTCCCCAGCATCAAGAATATCTACAGTGAACACTGCCATCAAAGAGGAGCAGCAACAGTCATCAAGGATCCACACCACTCAGCACACACTCTGTTCTTGCTGCTGTCATCAGGAAAGAGGTTTAGGTGCCACAAGACTCGCACCATCAGGTTCGGGAACAGCTGCTACCCCTCCACCATCAGACCCCTCAATAACAGACTCAATCAGGGACTTGTTTAAGGATTCTCACTTGTGCACTTTACTGATTTTTTAAAATTCTCTCTGTATTGCACAGTTTATTTACATTCTTTACCTGTTTACAGTTCTTTATTTATTTACATGTATACAGTTTTTTTTTGTACTACCAATTGTGGTAATTCTGCCTGGCCCTCAGGAAAAAGAATCTCGGATTTGCATGCAATGTCATTTATGTACTCTGACAATAAATCTGAATCTGAGTACTATGAAAGGCAGTTTCACTTAATCTTTCCTGGAACATTAGCCAGCCAAACTTCCTTAAATTCTTTTTGTTCAATAATAAAAGTGCCATGGTCTAGGCACTCAATTTTTATAAATGGTTTATAAAATCGAAGTGGTACATCCTATGGCCTGCCCATTTATTAAACAGGGCTCTGTGTAGGATCAGAAATGCAATGGAAACTTCAAGCATCCACAGATATTGAAACAAACCCGTCTTTTATTTATAAAGCTTTGGAGAAGATGGGTGGCTGGTCAAGTTCTCGTCAGGCTCTGCAAAAGTTTTTTATTATTATGGAAATGCGAGAGTTGAGACAATGACTGGATGTAGGCAGTAGATTCTCAGTATATTTTGAAAATTAATAAAAGAATGTAATGGTATTAAGTTGCTACTGAGTGGGGATGTCGGCATGCATGCTGACATTCCACTCGCTGGTCAAATCGGAATCAGTTACATTATTTGGTTTTTATCATAATAATATTGTAAATCTATGTTCCAAGAGCTCGACACCTGAAAAGTAGAGATCAAAAGTATGAAAATGCTATGCAATCAAGAACCGTTATCTTCCCCAGATTATCATTCACCCATGTGAGAGCAATTTGCAGTGGCAAGTTAATCAATCAACCAACTCATCCTTGGGATGACAGGGGAAACTGGGGCTACACGGTTAGCACAACGCTGTTACAGTGCCAGCGACCGGGGTTCAAATCTGCTACTGTGTGTAAGCTTGTATGTTCTCCCTGCGACTGCATGTGTTTCCTCTGGGTGCCCTGGCTTCCTCCCACATCCCATCACGGTATGGAGTGTGATAGTAGAGATTCTATCACCAATGTGTATATGTACAGATGGTAGTGTAGGATGACTGTGAATGGCTGAGAGTGTAGCCACACCTACTGGCAGGTCTTAAAGGGTTGCTCCTAGCCAGACCAGGTCATTCTGGACTGGTCAACCTACTTGTGATAGGCTCCAGTCTTTAAGTTAATAAAAGCCTTGGTTTGGATCAACAAGTCTTTGGTTCTTTCGACGCACACTACACGGGGTTAGTAGGTCACAGTGAAGTATTTGGGTCACATGGGCTTGTTGGCTGGAAGGGCCTGTTACTGTGAAGTATCATGAAATATAGATTTAAAAGATAACTGATACTACCACAGAGAGAATGTACAAACTCCCCACAAACAGTGTGGAAGGTCAGGATCAAACCCAGGTGGCTGGAACGGAGGCAGCAGCTCTACACGTTGCGCAACTCGTCACTGCTCTATTGGTTTCTGGGGTCTCTTTTTATCATGTCATCAATGTTCTTGCAGGCTTGTTCTGTGAAGTCAGTGGTTCCTCTGCATCAGTCACTCATTGTTCTGCCTGAGAACATTACACCACGACAGTATCTTAATTTGCTGCTTTCACAAGTCAAACTGTGAATTATTAAACAAACTTTAATGACTGTCCTTGGAATGGTCAGGACATTTATTCTAAGTTTACATTTCAAAATCTTCACTGCTCTTTCATGTACCTTACTGCTTCTAGTGGTAGCTTGATACCAGACAATACGATGGTCTTCAAGGATAAGCAGTTGCTGAAGAACTGCCTCATCGAAGAATGGATTTCCTTTCCTTTCCTGCAAGAGATAACATTACACAGACCTGTAACTAGAAAGCTATGCAAATATTTTTTTAAAAAGGGATAAGTGTCTTATGCCCCTCGATAGAAATGAAACATGGATTAACACAGGATGCTGAACAAAATCTCAGCTTTATGATTGGAAGCTAACACAATCGTTGGATACGCTGATCTGCTTTTAACTAATAGAAAGGAGCAACAAAAAGTGAGAAGACTTGAACCTCTTGTTTCAAGAACAGCTTCTTTCCAACAGCTCACAGGCTCTTGAACCTCTTCCTGTTACAATTAATCATGCTTGAGCACAAAAAGAAGACCAATCTGTAATGCTGCTCTTTTCATTGCATTATAATAATATTAAATAATATTAAATTAAATAGCAATATTTATTATCGATCCATCTCTTGCATTTATTATCTCTTTATAAATTAATACATACGATCGTAACTTTTTTTTAAAATGTAATGCCTGTTTGGCTAGAGCGAGCAAGAATTTCATACATTGTACAATGTGTATGACAATAAACATTATTTTTTGCTGACAATTTCAGAAGGAAATAATTTGGAGTTAAATTCACTGAAAACATGAGCATTGCCACTCAATCTGCTTCTATTCATGCAAGCGTTATCCCTCTTTTTCCTTCAACTTTTCCCCCCCCGCTTTACCCTAAATCACAGGATCAGAACAATATTAAGCTGAGTGTTGTTGCTATTTTCTGACTTTGTGAAACCAAGTGCTGAGGGCTGAGGTGCATTTGTACGAGCCTGAGGTGAAAATGTGGGGAAATGCTGGGCCTGTGAACTAGGATTCCACAATTGTTGGTGTGGCTGGAGGTGAGAGTTGTCACTGTTGCCAACCTCAGAAACAGTCCTGGGGATTAAAATACTTGTTTACAAATTGTTTCTAAGTGAAGCAATCCCTCAGTGTTTAACTACCACATTTCACTGTAGGCTTGATAAAATGTTAAGGATACCTCCAGTGGACCACTCAGGATAAACAACAGATGCATTATTTTGAGCTGCCAGATTTTTTTCTTCATCATTTTCTGCTGAATTTTATGACTAGCATAAACACTGCCCTCCACTGAAGCCTAGCTTCAGCAACACCCCAGCGGTGGCCCCTGGATAAGTATACAACAGGAGTAGATCTGCTGATGTGACCAGATAAAGGGGGAGGTCATGTTATTGGAAATAAACATAACGGAACTGAAAGGTGCACGGATGCAGGACTGAATTGCCAAATGGATTGTCACAGGAAGAAGAGCAATGTGCAAAGTATACGTCATAAGATAGCCTTGTGTTTCATTGGTCCATGCACGCTGACTTCAATCTGCATTGTAATCTACAGGGCATCCGGTCTGGTTTAAGAAACAAGTTCTGTTCAGTGATCCATAGGATACAGATATTGGAGGCACGATTGTAATGGCTAGCTCAATGCCTTTCCAGCACCAGTGATCAGGACTGGACTGAGGTTTGAATCTCACAAGGAGTTTGTACGTTTTCTCCGTGTCTGCGTGGGTTTTCCCCGGGGCTCCAATTTCCTCCCACCATTCTAAATGTACCAGGGGTATGGGTTAATGGGGTGTAACTGGGCTGAAATGAGCTGAAATGGCCTATTATCATACTGGATGTCTAAATTTAAATTTAAAAATGAACCAACCAGAGATTTTGAGTTGAGTTCAGTTACTTCACGTGTTCAGAACAGTCCGAACTGCAGATTCTTCAGAGAAGCAACAAGGATACTGCTTCGATGTTGCAGTTTCACAGGTACCACTCTGCTGACTCAGTTCTGATTCTCAGCTGACAAACCAGCAAATTCAGCTGGGTTGTGGAGACACATGAATCTCTCAGGCTGCTGTCAATTTAAATGACTTGGGATTTTATGTGAATCAACTTACACCAAATGTTAACAGAGAAATCAACCAATAGTAAAATAGAGACAATGAACCACAACTTTGCTCTCTCAGCTGAATGTAAAAGATCTCACCGGATTATTTTGAAAAGGAGCTATCACTGGTTCAATATTGTTCCCTCAATCAATGACACTAAAATAAATAACCTGGATGTGAGAAAATTACTGTTGGTGGGAGATTTTGCTGTGTGATTGGCTGCAGCTCTCCCTACTATAGCAACCAGATATAAGACATGATGCTGAAGGAGGTCTCCCATCACAGTTCTTGCTGGGCAGTTGTGTAGCAGAGGACTCTCCAAGTTTATTGACTTCTCAGCAACACCCATCTTTCTCTCTCCCCCCCCCCCCTTTCCCTCTGTCTCACAGAGCAAGAAACACCCCCTCCCCCAATCATATCTCACCTTTCTGGTCTTGTCCTCCAATCATATCCATTCACACCTTTTGTCTGTTGGTCTGCACTTCTCCCCCTCCCATTCTCCTCTTGTCAACAGCCTTTTAATATAGATGCCCGCTTTTTACTCAGACCTTGAGGAAGGGCACAGACCTGAAACATCAGTTAGATATCTTTACCTCCTATGGATGTTGTGAGACCTGCTGAGTTCCTCCAGCATTTTTCTGTTTTTAATGCCACAGACTGGCATGGCCAGAAAGCAGGAGTATGTGCTGAGTGACACATTGAAGCTCGATGATGCCTGTGGGAAGGATTTCAGACTAGGCACCCGAGACATTTGGGGTTAAGCCTGATGCAAAAGCCTTTGAAATGCAAAGTTTGTATCATTCTTGGAGGCCATGTGTGTCAATGTACACAAATTGTACCAACTTTCCCAATGTATAGAATCGATAACATGCTGAATATATAGACGGAGCTACATTACAAATGTAAAGGGATCCATGCACTGCATTTTCTGTACTTATACAGATCAGAAAACTATAGAGTTTTAGAGGCATACGGAGTTGAACACAGGGAAAGGGGACCAGCTTGGTCAGTATGAACAGGTTGGGCCAAAGAACCTGTTTCCATGCTGTAAAATAAAAAGGTGGCAAAGCATTTTGGGACATCCAGACATTGTGAAAGGCACGATATAAATACAAGGAAAGTTGATGAATGAAGGGCTGCGGATATTGTATAACAAGGTCCCAAGGTCTCACATGGGAGGTTAGTCAGGAAGGTTCAGAAGCTCGGTATTCATGATGAGGTAGTAAACTGGATTTGACATTGGCTATATGGGAGAAGACACAGAGTGGTAGTGGATGATTGCTTCTCAGACTGGAGGCCTGTGATTAGTGGTGTGTCTCAGGGATTGGTGCTGGGACCATTGTTGTTTGTCATCTATATCAATAATCTAGATGATAACATGGTAAATTGGATCAGCAAGTTTGCAGATGACACAAAGATTGGAGAAATTGTTGGCGGTGAGAAAGGGTTTCAAAGCTTGCTAAGGGATCTGAACCAGCAGGAATAATGACAGATGGAATTTAATGCAGACAAGTGTGAATTGTTGCATTTTGGAAGGACAAACCAAGGTAAGACATACACAGTAAATGGTAGGGCACTGAGGGATCTAGGAATACACAAATATAATTCCCTGAAAGTGGCATCATAGGTAGATTGGGTTGTAAAGAGCTTTTGGCACATTGGTCTTCACAAATCAAAGTGTTGAGTATAGGACTTGGGATGTTGTGGTAAAGTTGTACAAAGACTTAGGCCAAATTTAGAATATTGTGTGCAGTTTTGGTCATCTAACTGCAGGAAAGAAGTTAATAAAAGAGTGCATTGAAGATTTACTTGGATGTTGCCGGGACTTCAGGAACTGAGTTACATGGAAGATTAAACCAGTTAGGACTTTATTCCCTGGAGCTATGTAAAATGAGGGAAGATTTGATGGAGTTGTACAAAATTATGAGGGGTATAGACTGAGCAAATATAGTTAGGCTTTTTCCACCGAGGGTAGGTGAGATACAAACCAGAGGACATGGGTTAAAGGTGAAAAGGGAAAAGTTTAGGGCGAACATGAGGAGGAACTTCTTCTCACAGAGAGTGATGGGAATGTGGAACTAGCTGTCAGCTGAAGTGTGAATGCGGGCTCAATTTTAACATTTAAGAAGAATTTGGACAGGTACATGGATGGGAGGGCTATGGAGGGCTAGGAACTGGGTGCAGGTCTGTGGGACCAGGCAGAATAATAGTTTGATACAGACTGGAAGGGCTTGTTTACTGTGCTGTAATGTTCTATGATCTCTAATTTCTTCCAAAAGGTTTCTTATCAGTTTATTTTACTTACTTTTGGGAAATAACATTTCGGTTGAGAATCAGAGAGGTCAGATGTGTACAACATCCATGACTCAGTGCTCCAAAAAGCTACAGTGGAGAAAACGGACAATCACCAGTTGCAATCACCAGAAAAATATCACAATCTATATAAATGCATCATTGACAAAACCTCTTCATAATCACTCTGCTTATTAGGAAATCTTTCTCATGGTTCCTCATTGAGAATACCGGAGCACTCCACACTGTAATGTGCTTTAAAACTTTCAAGACCTGCATTCTAGGAGGAGCTGTGCATGTATCACAGTTGCATTGAATCCTAACAAATACAATGCAATCAGTGACCGTGTCTCACTAATAACCTGCTTATCGACTCCCCTTTGAGGTTTCAACAGGATGTAAGGGTGTGTGCGCACAAGTGTGTGTGTGTGTGTGTGTGTGTGTGTGTGTGTGTGTGTGTGTGTGTGTGTGTGTGTGTGTTTAATGCTAGAATAAAGTGCAGAGAACTTGAAAATCTTACTGAAAATAATGAGATTAATTTCACAATAGATGCTAGGAAATGGGTACAAATTCCCACTCAAAGAAAAATGTCAACGTTCTACATTTATTTTAGTGTGTAATCACGTGAACACCATTTAAACATTTTGTTCCTGTACCTAACCTAGAACCATCTCAAAGTCCTCACCGCCACATCATCTTGAAGGAAATTCGATATTGTACTGCGCCTTGGTGCAGATGTCATTTTGTGAACCAAGGTTGCAACAGATAGGTATTTCTGTGCAGGTTTGTTTGTGATGAGCTGGTTGTCTCAAATGCAAGGCATATTGCCTCAAATCTACAGATCCAAATTCTAATTCAGTTTGTGCGGGGACACCAGGAAAAGCAAGTGACTCCAGGTTACTGGTGTGCACTTACTTCCTATTAATGTCGATCAACGAGCAGGTTCCTCAGCTAGAGGAAAAGCAGCATCCAGGGAACTGAAGAGGGGTGGAGAGGTGAGGGAAGGAAGAGGGTCTTACACAAAGACAGCATAGTGCATCTGTCTTGGCATAAGGAGCATAGTTAGAACATAGAATCCAACAGCACAGTACAGGTCCTTCGGCCCTTGATGTTGTGGTGACCCATATATTCCTTTTTTAAAAATTACTAAACCCTCCCTTCCTCGTAACTCTCTATTTTACTTTCATCCATGTGCCTGTCTAACAGTCTCCTAAATGCCCCTAATGTTTCAGCTTCCACCACTATCCCCAACAAGTTATTTATTTCCCTTTCCTTAGTATAGTTAAGGAAAAACATCTTGATATGACTTGATTTAGAAAAAGAAAGCATGTTATATAAAGTTTTAAAATGTAAAATGACCAGATCATGAAATTTGACTGAGTGGAATTGTAGTCATTCACTCTCCGGGAAAACAGGAATCACATCAAAGAGGTTCATCGAGGAAAATGGTACTTACAGAGTCCAAGGCACAATCTGTACCAGCCAGATCCAGGTGAGCCAGGATATTTGGACGGGCAAGGAAGGTATAAAAATTCTAGCACAGAAAGAAAGCAAACACCTTGTAACATTTTTATATGAAATGCCCAGGACATGCTTAAGAAATAAATATTTAGTCAGATACAAGAATCTTTAAATATTAAACAACATTATATTCCTCATTTTGCCCAAAACAGATTAAAATTGTTCTTTAATATGGCTGGTCACTTTGATGTGAATTCAAAGCTGGGAGTGGTGATGATGTCTCCCTGCAGTGGTCTCCTCTCCATCGGAAATACTGGACGCAGACTGGGAGATCGCTTTGTTGAACGTCTCAGCTCTGTCCACCACAATAGCGTGGATCTCCCAGTGGACACCCATTTCAGTTCCCCATCCCATTCCCTTCCCAACTTGTCAGTCCATGGTCTCATTGACTCCCAGACTGACTCTACCTGTAAATTGAAGGAACAACACCTCATCTTCCAACTGGACACAGTCCAAATGGATGGCAATGATATCGACTTGGCTAGTTAAAACCACATCCCCCATCCCTTTCTTCCCCCAGTGTCTCCCCATCCCCTTTTGCACAGACATGATAAATTCTACCTAATCCCTTATCATATCCAATTAACACCCTTTGTTGGTCTGGATTCCTCCCCCATTGTTTGAATTCTGAGACTTTCTGAAATATCCTGCTTCTACCTTTTCTGATCCTTCCTTGAAGTAGGGCGCAGGCCCAAAATGTCAGCAATATATCTGCGTCTCCACTGAATGCTGAAAATGCCAACTGAGTTTCTCTAGCATTTGTGTTTTTACTACAATCACAGTATTATGGGTTATATTATGAGATTGTCGGGGTTTAGTGTAGGTCACTTCACAAATAGATACTTAAACTTCACATCATTTAAAATGCAAGAGTTTTGCTGAAGCCAGACATTAAGGCACCAGTGGCTTTGCAAAAGACAATTAAACTGCTTTGGAAGGAATTTCAAAAGCAGGTGGAAATGGAAAGGTCTGGGCTCAAGTGCTGATAAAGATCTTTCAAGGATTGGGTTTGGGCCCTTGACAGGGGTTCTGGTTTTTTACAAGTAGAGAGAGGGAGAAGCGAGTTCTACAGTAGCTTTTGAGGCTGCATCATGGCAAGTTGGCCGGCTTGTTGAATACCCCATTTTGAAGAAGGGTTGTGAGTTCTGAGTTCAGCCTGTTGAAAACCCTTTGTAGCCCTTACAAGAGGAAATAGCTGGCTAGAATGTTTCTCCTGAAATAAGGAACTCTGTGGTGACCTGGAAGAAGAGGTTATCATTTGGAAAACCCATGATGGGGTAAGGTTCTTCGCCAAGACATTGAAGTGTCTGATCAGAGAAAATCAGTTTGTGTGTGTCCAACGAGCAACCAATCTCTCTCTGAAACTAACAAGAACCTTCCTGAGTGGCAACCATTTACCTTTAACCACCAGAGCCTGGTTAAAATTCATAAATGTTAAATTCTGTGCACAGTATAAGAATTACCTGATACCGGTGAACTTGGAGAGGTGAGAAATGAGATTGGACTATAAAAGCAAAGAACTTCTCTGAATATATAACATGACATACATGTGCGCTTAGAATTAGAATGGGGGGGGGGGGAGTTTAAGTTAATAGTAACAAGTTAAAGTCTGATCCTGTTTTTATGTTTAAAGAAAATTAAAAGCAATTTTTGTTTAAGTAACCATTTGTCTTGGTGAACTATTGCTGCTGGGCTTTGGCATCCTCTGGACTTGTAACAACAGTGTCTGTAGACTATCGTGTTTCACTGAAGTATCCTGGGGTCAAATTACATGTCTCAGCCTCCCTACAACCCAGAACAACAGTTGAGCGCTGGCATTAACTACTTCCACACGCTGCTGTCCCAATGCAGGCAATAAGTCAATGTGGCCATAGCAACATATCCAGATCCCCTAGGTCTGAGTGATACAAACAGTGCCCTCTGAAACATGAAATGACAAGCCAGTCAGGCACATGGTTTTGAGCCCCTGGATGATTTTACTTTACTTCTATAAGATGCCTGTTTGGCTGTTCACCAAGAAAGAAGCACTGGCCAACAGCTCAAGAATTATACCCCACCAGCTGGCATCTAATCACATGGATGGCGCCCTCATAGTTGACCAACTGCATCTACAAGGTCCTTGCACTGCTACAGGGTTAGGTCAGCTTGCACTTCAATACCCAGGGGAGCACAACAATGTTTCAGTTGAATCAGTTTTTTTTAAAATCAGAATTGGAATAGTTAGCGACCAAACAAGTTTTAAGATTTAGAGAATGTGGAGAAAGGAGGAAATGAAAGAGAAGCTTTTCACGAAGTGGAAAGCCAGAGAGATCACCCCAATTCCCCTCATCTGCCACCCCATTGTGGACCTTCCCTTTCATTTTTCTTTCCTATCTTCCTTATTTTGCTGTTTATGTCCAACTTTTTCAAGTTCTGGAAAAAAAGGTAATTGACATGAAATATTTACTGTTTTCTCACCTAATATACTGTGTCCTCTATTTTTTTAAGCATTTTCTGTTTTAATTTGAAAATAAACAGCTGAAAAATCTGAAATAAAATTGTTATGATGAAAAAACTAGATCTTATACTTTGTCTACATGCAGCTTCGCCCAATTTTGTAGTTATGTGGTACATTGAAAAATTGCTGAATAGCCAAATCGTTTAAACAGCAACAAAATGTGCAATATTATCTGACTGTTGAACAGTTGTATTGACACTGTACAACTTTCTACAATTGGTGTTCAAGATTATGCTGCAATTTTCAGTGTGGAAAACCACTTTATTCTGATTGGGGATGAATATTCCAAACAGTATACAAGTTAATTTTAAAAATGCACAAAATCTATGAAAACAAACTTTGAAAATGAATATCAAAGGTATTTAAAGAGCAATGTACAGTGCACAGAGTGTGTTTTAATCTACGTTACTACTTATAACTTTTAAATCTAACTCTCTCTGGAAAAATGAGATGAAAGAAGTATTTGCAGTCTGGGTGGTTTTGTGAAGTTATTAACTATGGGAATAATTTTGAAGCACCCTAACGATATTGAATTTGCCTCCTTAACTCTCACACATGCGCCAACTGAACTCTAATACGTGCCAACCAAAGACTCGTGCACGTGCACAGGATTCAAGATGACCTCGCCCAGCCTACAGACCCCAGAATGCTGACGAACTCTGCACATTTTGGCTATTACATGCCCTGTATCATAACATAATAACATAACAATTACAGCACGGAAACAGGCCATTAGGCCTTTCTAGTCCGCACCGAACCAAACACCCTTTTCTAGTCCCACCTCCCTGCACAATGCCCATAACCCTCCATCTTCTTCTCATCCATATACCTGTCCAACCTTTTCTTAAATAATACAATTGACTCCGCCGCCACTATTTCTCCCGGAAGCTCATTCCACACCGCTACCACTCTCTGAGTAAAGAAGTTCCCCCTCATGTTACCTCTAAACCTCTGCCCCTTAATTCTTAACTCATGTCCTCTCGTTTTAATCTTTCCTCCTCTTAACGGAAATAGTCTATCCACATCCACTCTGTCTATCCCTTTCATAATCTTAAATACTTCTATCAAATCCCCTCTCAACCTTCTACGCTCCAAAGAATAAAGACCTAATCTGTCCAATCTCTCCCTATACTCTAGATGCTTAAACCCAGGTAACATTCTGGTATATCCACTCTGTTTATATCCTTCCTATAATTAGGCGACCAGAACTGCACACAGAACTCCAAATTAGGCCTATTATAGTTTGTCAAATACAACATAAACTGCATAAATTTTATATTTTTTTTAGATCTTTAAACAAATTTTCGGTCGTATGTGTGGAAGTCATTTAGGTGGCGAGTCGGGAGAGTACCTGGAAACCTTTATCCCATAAATTTTAAACAGATAATGAAAATATTTGTGCAAGTTTGACATTTCTTTGGAAGCCTGATCACATATCCTCGTGAGAAAAAGCGGTTCTAATAATTGAAAAAAACTGGTAATGTATCAAAAGACATCTTTTCTGTGGTCAATTGTTAAGGCCTTGGCAATTGTTTAGTTTCAACAAGATCAAGAAGTTGCCTACCTTCATATTTAACTGTGCAGTTTCCAAATACTTAACGGAACCATTAAAAGTAAGACAAACTGGGCACAGAGATATGTTCTTAGATCCAACAATATCGGATAAGAACAAACAAAATTTTAGGTATTTTAGAAATCAAAAGGGTATTTGCCTTCCAAAAACATGAAGCTATTTTAATCTACTTACACAATTCT
The DNA here is from genome assembly GCF_036971445.1 of Narcine bancroftii. NCBI lineage: Eukaryota > Metazoa > Chordata > Chondrichthyes > Torpediniformes > Narcinidae > Narcine > Narcine bancroftii. Next base: position 77,723,398 of record NC_091478.1, read on the forward strand.
CTTCAACAGCTAAGATCCCAGGGTTCCCAGAAAGATCCAAATGAACAAGAGAATGTGCAAAACTTTCATTGGCAATAAATGACTGAGCCAGAGAATTAAGACCTGGAAAGATGAGGTGAAAGGTGAAATATTGTGACAAAATATCAGGACAATCAATAACCTTAATTTACAATATTTCTATCGAGGCAGTACTAATGAGGAGAGAAGAACACAAATGGCCATGAAAGGCTGTTCAACTGGTTTCTTTTGGTTATTCTCAATTTGTCTCAAAAGACTTTGCAGGAAAAAGCCTGCACAAATACAGGGCTGGAGCCCCTAGAGAGAAGAACATGATTGCTTTTCAAATCGTTGGTGGATGAGAGTTGAGAATAAAGAAAAGATATTTTAGTATTTTGTGAGCATTTTAACTGCTATGTTTGAAGCCAAGTGTCAGGCAAATTAGTGAAAGTTTCTGCTTAATTTCTCTTTTCAAATTACTTGACACTTTTACTGATATAGGTTTTTGGAAGTATCTAGATTTAAATGTTAACAGTCGTATTTCATGTGGTTGTGTTTTGTTCCCTGCACTGTGTTTCCCTTCTCACCTTTATTCTGAACCTCGCCAATCTATCTCACCATGAAATAAAAAGTCTGCAGACACAGTGGTTGAAGTAAATGTACAATACTGGAGAAACTCAGCAGGTCAAACAGTGTCCTTCATGTTGCAAAGATAAAGACACAGAACCAAGGTTTTGGCCCTTTATCAAGGTATTTGGATATCAAGAATATTCAGACACCTGCCAACATTTTTCCATACCTTGACAAAGTGCTCAAGCCCGAAACGTCAGTTATGCATTTTTAAACTTTGCTTATAAATGACACTGTTTGATCTGCTGAGTTACTCCAGAGTTATGTTTTACTATTTGACAGTGAATCAATTAATTCATGGTTCAGATACTCAGCCAATCACATTGCAAGTCTTCTGAATGACCATGGGATGTTATGTCACCTTGGGATGAATACTGGGCAATCTTCCTTCTCTCTGCACCAAATAACGGATGAGCTACTCTGAAACACTCCAATAGTTTCTTTTTGTGTGGTGAACCATGGGAATATCAGAAAGATTGGCCACAGGAAGCTCACGTTCAAACCCACTGTTACGGAGTTCTGTGTTGTGTATTGGGCTATGTGTTGAGAGGTTTTACGTTAAAAAGTGACCGTTTGCCTCAGAAGCCAAGGTGAAGGTGGCCTGTTGAGAGAGTGGGAGATGGACTGAGCATGTGCAGAAAATGATCTAAAAATTTCTGGACTTGGATGATAAACCACCACTGGGTGGTGCTGTGGAGTGGAAGGAGGCCCAGAGCATGAGTCATGGTCTGGAGGCCAGTTGAGAATGTTGGGATTTCATAAAGGAAGAACATTCCGAAAGCAGCCAGAAGGATCTGGACCAAGCCAGTGGTTCCTCTCTCTGCAAGCAACACAAGACAACTGCGAATTTTGTGCTCTCTCTCAAAGATCTTTTGGCTTCAGTTTACCAAAAATTTGGACAGGTGAAAACAGAAATAAGTTGTCATTGCTTTGCTGGGGAATGACATGAAGCTCGTGTTAGTTCCTTTTGCCCAGATTTGTAGGAAGTGACCTTGAATCATGTCAAATATTGCAGCTGGAATGTCAGCCTCCCTTAACCAATTGCAGTACGAAAACACCTGGTCAAATTTATGGCAGCCAACACCCGTCTTGTCACAAATATTTCCTGTGCTAGAATGCGCATCATTGATTTGTGGACCAGAGTTATTTATTTTGGGATGTTTGCCTTTTTATCAAAAGATGGTCCACAACAGAGTTCAAGCTTACAGCAGCTGAAACTTTGTGAAGACTTACCCTTTGAAGCCAGTGATGTTCGGGAGATGTTGATGGACTTCATCCCTTTGGTTAGCTTTTCAAACTGTAGGCTGAGTGCTGATACCCCTATTGAAAGACAGGCAGTTTATCTTTGTCTTTATGCTACATGCCAGGAGGAATTAACACTTATTCTCAAGAAAAATACAAAAACTGTACATGATGTACACATGGAAGCAAATAAACAAATGTAGACACCTGACTGTGCAATACAGAAAGGAAAAGCAAACAAACAATAAAGTGCAAAAGTAAGAGCCCTTAAATGAGTACCAGATTGAGTATGATGTTGAGGAGTCTGATGGTGAGAGTTTTGGGGCACCTATACCTCTTTCCTGATGGTAGCAGTGAGAACAGAGCGTGTGCTGGGTGGTGTGGATCCTGGATGATTGCTGCAGCTCTCTGATGGCAGCATTTCCCATAGATGTTCTTAATGGAGGGAAGGGGTTTGCCCCTGATGTCCTGGGTACCTTTTGCAGATGGTTCACAAACCATCTCAATCCAAGATTATTAAGGAGCCTTTCAAATTCTTTATTTAGTTTCATTCAGTAACTATAAGCCCACTGGGTAACTGTTCAATCCTCTATTGTTGTTTTGACATCCAAACCCCCCACTCCATCACTTCCTGTACTTTTGGAAATGTCTAGGCCAAGGTTTGTTACTTCCCATGCTCTAAATTGGATCTCACAATATTGGGATCATGGGGAAAACTCTTCATCTCATCTGAGAAAAGAATTGCTGGAGTAACTCAGCAGGTCAGACAGTGTCCAGGAGTAGAAGTGGTCAGTCAACATTTTGGGTCTGAAGCCTTTATCAAGACAAAGATAAACTTAGTGAAATTGCTTATATAAAAGGGCAAAGAAGCTGGGGTGAGGGGCCCAGGCATGCAGAGGACAGAAGGTGTGAGAGGTGGAGAGGTTGGTGGAGAGATATGGGGAAAAAAGAGAAAAAGAAAAATTAAGTACAGGAACAGGTAAAGAAAAGATGGGAACAGTGGAATCAAATGGAGGTGGGGATTTCTGAAGATTAGGGGGAAAAAAAGTTCATAATGTTAGGCTTAAGGTGGTCCAGAGCAATATGCTGTCTTGTTCCTCAAATTTATGTTTCACCTTACCCTGACTGGAGGAGTTCAAGTACAGATATGTCAGGGAAGGGGGTGTTAAAGTGGTTGGCCACAGGAAGCTCATGTTCAAACCCACTGTTACAGAGTTCTGTGTTGTGTATTGGCCTATGTGTTGAGAGGTTTTATGTTAAAAAGTGACAGTTTGCCTTAGAGAGCCAAGGTGAAGGTGGCCTGTTGAGAGAGTGGGAGATGGACTGAGCATGTGCAGAAAATGATCTAAAAATTTCTGGACGTGGAAGATAAACCACCACTGGGTGGTGCTGTGGAGTGGAAGGAGGCCCAGAGCATGAGTCATGGTCTGGAGGCCCAGAGCATGAGTCATGGTCTGGAGGCCAGTTTAGAATGTTGGGATTTCATAAAGGAAGAACATTCCGAAAGCAGCCAGAAGGATCTGGACCAAGCCAGTGGTTCCTCTCTCTGCAAGCAACACAAGACAACTGCGAATTTTGTGCTCTCTCTCAAAGATCTTTTGGCTTCAGTTTACCAAACAGAATTTTGTTTATGATCTTTGCTTCAGTTGAGATCGAAGTTTTGTGAGTCTTGTGTGTTTTGTGTCCAAGTTTTTCTGTGAGCTGGTTGGAAGTGTAGTTTAGACTTTGATTACATATGTTATATTTAGGCTGGGGAATTTATTAGTTTTACACTGTTATAGAAATTTGCATAGTAACCAGTGGGCATTGTTATAAAAGGAGGGATTTGGAATTAAAGTTTGAAGGTGAATTTTTTTGTTAATAAAGTAATTGTTCATCTTTACCCCTGTGTGATATGCCTTCTTTGTGGTTGCTGGTTTGATCTTGTAACACCCACAAATAAAGTGTTGATGTTCGGTAAAGTGTAAATGGCTGGCCACAGGAAGTTCAGTTGCTGGACAATGCTTTGCTTTAGCAACCAGCTTTGCAACTAAAACACATGACATTTCTCAAGACTCCGTATCAATGAGTCGAGAATGAATCTGTTCTATCAGGTGCTTTTCTTAATTTAATTGTATCCAGGCCTGTATCTCAATTAAAGCCTGGGGAAACTCTGCAATTGCTACTGAATTTAACCATCTGAGATTACAATGGTTCATTCTGAAGCAGTAACTTCATCCTCCTTTGCCAGGCTGATGTTAAAGCTGATGAGTGCACAACTTATATGCGCAAGGGTGTCTGTTAATACTGAGTTCATTCCTGAAAGAAAACACAAGTTTCCAGACATGCTTAGACAGACATTCTGATGTACTAAAGCTGTGATCATTCAGCCAACTTAGAAGTGGACTGTCAGATTTTCTGGATGTGGATTTTAGGAATTTTGACCACTTTTTTTTAAAAAGAACATGTCACAAAGTATTATAATAAACTTAAAATGGAACCATTAAGTGTATGAAGAAAATTGGGATACTAGGACCTTCAGTTTAAAGGGAGCACAGGAACTGGGGCTTTGAATGGATGAGGACATCTTAGTGTAATAGGAATGAATACCAAGGAAACCATTGAAGAGGGTTACATATGAGATCCCACAACAGCAGACAGTGAATTTGGTTAATGTGTTGTACAATTTCTTCTGTGTCACATTATGGAAGAGAAATATTTTATGTAGGAAGGTTGGAATGAACTTAGACATGAACGTGGAGGCTCCAGGATGGATTGGAACTGCAGAGTCAAAACTTCATTTAAATATTTGACTCTCATCCAAGAGAATTGAAACCTGTGGATAGCTTCTTAGTCAGATTCATAACTCTTAATTTGGTGGTATAATTTCCTTGCATTCCGCTGAGCTGTTGAAAAGGATTTCAAGTTTATCAATGGGGAAGGATATGTTGATTTCCGAGGAAGAATTTGGGAATGGCGTTATCCACCTTGACCATAAAACATCCCAAATATTGCATTGATATATCTTGTTCACCACCTCACAGGACGAAGACCAGCCAGTGGGCTTTCATTAGGGCTTGCAATGGACACAAAATGGAAAACAAATATATTCTCATCAGCATTACAATTAATCTGTAGCAACTTTAATGGTAAAGACTAAATTGATGAGCTTGAACTGACCAAAACATGATCATACCTCTGTCCTCGAGTTGATTGTTGGACAGATTTATCGTGTTAAGTGCAGGATTCACGTTCTCTTCTAGAGCTTGTGCTATTTTCTGTGCAGTATCACTGAAAGAGTAAAACACAAGGTGGTGGACACACTGATCCAAATTTCAGTACATATCAATGCAGAACTCCAGATTCCATGACCCTCGTCTAGACAGGTGCCTTTGCTATTGGATGGAATGATGTCACAGCATAAAAACAAAGGACTCATTCACAGTTACATGTGAAGTACAAGACCCATGTGTTACAGCTATTCAAATTATGGAAATTCACCTCCGGGAATTTACAAATCGCAACTCAAAAAATTGAGATATGGAATAGTTTGCTCTCTCTAAATTTCTGCGGTGAGAAAAGAATAGATAAATTAACACTTATTTCCAACTTGCGTTTCTTGTCATACTTTGCACATTGGAAATTACTATGTTGGCCATTTCCTAGGAATGCAGGCTCAACCCCCTCCCCATCATGTGGAGGTGGTCTGCATAGTTGTATACAAGCTTCCTTTAACCATTTAACTAAATTGACTTCCTTCTTGCCAAGTATTAAATTCAGAAGGAAGCTCTTCCCCCACCCCTGTCTACAAATCATTAAACAAACACAATATATTCTCTGAGAGAAACAAGAAAGTCTGCAGATGCTGCGATTGTTGTTAATACACAAAAAGTCTAGAGGTCTCACAGCATCCATGGGAGGCAAGGATATAACCAACATTTTGAGCCTTAGGCCTTCATCAACACTTGAGCAAAAGGCAGGCAGGTGCCTGAATAAAAAGGCAGAGAGAGGAAGGGCAGGGGGAAGAGCACAGGCCGACAGCCAAAAGGGAGGAAAGGTGAGAATTGATTGGGGGAGGATGTGGTGCAGTGAACGCAGAGCTGGAGGAAAGGAGATGGGGCAGGGAAAAGGAGAGATGGGGGGCAAGTTGCTAATGGAAACTAGATGTCAATGCTAATGCTATCTGGGATTCCCTTTGTTCTCTCTTACCATTCTCTGCACCCAATATATCATCTTAGCAACCTACAATGTGATCCCATCCCCTGATCAATCCTCACCATTTCTCTCCTGCCCTCCTACCCCCATGTCCGCCTATGGCCCCTTCTTCCCTCCTCCCTCCACCCTTTTTTTTTGTTCAGGTGCCTATCTGCTTTGACTCATACCTTGATGAAGGCTCAGGCCCGAGAGTTGATCAAATGTTTTTGCCTCCTATGGAGGCTGCAGACTGGCCGAGTTTCTCCAGCACTTTTGCCCACTAACAAAAGTATTCTCTCGTACATGTGAAGAGAAAGTGTCAAAATCACTTGTTCACTTACAACTTAATTCCTGCATTTTCTAAAACCAGCTCCTCCAGTTTAGTGGACAAACTGATTACGTATAAGACCTGTTCAATCACATCAGGGCTCTGCCAAAGACAAGACAAATAACAGAGGATGCATTATTTACATGCCACCATGCAAATTATTTCTTTAAAACCCCTCGTCATCCCCCTTAAGTGCACAGTGATTTGTCAGCTTGGTAATCCTCAACTAACCAGAGGGAATATTCCAAAATGCACAGCAGTGCCAAATTGTGCAAAACATAACGACTGTATTTCCTGCAATCTCTTTCCATAGCAGTGAAACAAGACATTGGGGGAAAAAGAAGCAGAGTTCAAAAAATGAACCAAGAGATATTAAATTCTGCACATATGTCTATTTTCAACTTCAGTTGATATATGCAAGTCTACTTTATCAATTTAAAGTTTTGAAAATAATCAGTGGCCCACTCGACACAAACTGACTGAAAAATTATATCTCCTTCCAAGTGAAGCAACAGGGGTCATCTGTCGCATCCAGTGCTCCTGTTGTGGTATCCTCTACATCAGAGAGACTGGGATGTCACTTTGTTGAGCATCTCGGCTCTGTCCTCCGCAATAGTGTGGATTGCCACCCACTTCACTTCCCCGTCCCATCCCCTTGCTGACATGTCTGTCCACTGTCAGACTGAGACCATCCGCAAACTGGAGGTACAACACCTCATCTTCTGACAGGGCACCCTCCAATGGCATTAATATCAATGTCACTGGCTTTCGTTAGACCCTGTTCCCTACCCCCACCCCCCCCCTCCCCCCCGCCTCACCTCTCTTCTTCCCCCAGCTCTGTCTCTCTGAAAGATCGGCTGAGTTCTTGCAGCATTTTGGTGTATTTTTGCTGCAAACTTTCCTATTTCACTTTTATTTAATGTTTTTATGATTTTATTTCATGACTTCATAAAATCTGGTAATTTTATTTTAGATATTAGATTGACATGGTTATTTAATATTTCTGACTATGGTATTAGCAAAACATATAGGAAATAAAATCTGAGCTACAACAAAAATATTGTAACCCTGCGAGTTTGGGTCAGGAAGTTTGAAAGAGAAAATACATTATCACTATGGTAATGGTAAAGGGGCAAACATAGGAACGACCATGATTTTGTACCATTTAAATCTGCTACCAAACCAAATAATTACATGATTCTACAATAATGGAGTTGATTCATCACAGCACACAATCTATCAGTCGACAACAAACTCAGACATGAAACTACAAAACTTGGGAGTAATTGACGATTGTAATCAATGAAGTTGTTTTCTCCCAAATCTGCTATATTTATCAAGTCTCTCATCAAATTCTCCTTTAAATTGGTCTAATTTTGCATCTAAATAAATAGCTACATAGGTAAGTGCACTGAGGAGGTCCCAGTGATTAAATGCCGTCAGGGCAAATCAAAAACCATGTTTGTTCATTGCTCAGAAATCATCACCCTGCATCAGAACTGGGGATTTTGCAGTTATCAGTTTTACGCACTGGCCATTTGGATTTTAAGTGATACCAAGAAGAGTTTTAGGAATTTCTCTGGGTCATTTTTGTATCGGGCTTATGCTATATTTCTTAGTGCTAATGGGCACAATTATAACTTCTCAGATGACATTAGTTATTGGAATAATAGAACGTACAAGGCCAACAAGGAAGAGCTTCATCTCCATCACTCTTGTGTTCATAATAAGCTATTGCAAAACTTATGAATAACCAACAAGTATAGCATTAAGATCTCAATTATATTATTACTGAATTTAAAAAAAAAATCGCACTAAGGAATCATTTGCAATAAAACAGTCACTGTCGTTTTAGCTACAGTTAATTTGTATTTAAAGGCGATTATTAAGATGTAGACAGGATTACCTTCCACCCCCTCTGCCAATACTCCCCAGAGCATCCGCCACAGTAAGACCTGGTGTAATATATCCACATTGTTGCATATCGACTTACCAGTCGCAAGTCTTTGGAGAAAAGTTTTGTAAACCATGGGTTGAACGCCAAGGCTGCCACACTCAATGCCAAATCTCTGTGAGAAAGAGCATATATAAATGGCTGATCAAGAAAATGAATATAACATGGGCCATTTTGTAACATCTAATAGATTCATTTCCTTCAAACTGTAGGCCAGTGACTAACACAAATAAGAGAAATGTGCAACCATGACTTAATGTCACACGAGTAAGGAATAATAATGAAGTGTAGCCAGTAAGAGTGAAACTAATATTAACTTCAAGACGAAAAAGAGAAGAAAATAATATTCAAATAACAGCCAATTAAAGGAAATTATTTTTGTATACATATTACACATTTCACTCATCACATATTCTATATCATATTTTTATTTCCTTCCAGTGTTTAGCCAGCCTATTTTCTCTCCTTCCCGGACAACAGATTGCGTACTTCTCCTTGCTCAGTCAATGGAATGGAGTCTTATAGAAACATATACCAAGAGGCTGATACAACATCTGACTGGGCTACCATCAAAGTCAAATTCCTGGTCTTTTTATTGTTTGAGCTAGGGTGCTTTTCATTGGAGAAACTTTTTTGTTTTTAGGTTAGCTAAATGACCTGAAAAGAAGCACTTGGTTTATCTCACCTTGTGTCCAAATGGCTGAAGTCTAGGAGGTTAAATTCCTTGGTGTTCTGGCTGTGGTAGATTGTATCCACATCCTTGAAAGAGAAAACAAGAGTTGAGTTAAATGCCTACATTTGACATGTACTACAGAAGGCAGACTAATTGCACATAAGGGAGCTAGTTTTCTCAAGTTCATCGGCCAGAAAGATTAACTATGACATTTTAGGTGCTATTAGCCAAATACTCAATTGCAAACTTTCCTGCTCCCATTATTCAGAACAGAGCCACAAACCATTTGGATAAAATATCTGACGAGGGATAGTCGGCAAGGATTTTTAAAAGGCAAGCGGTGCTAACTAACTTGGCATGAATTTTTGAGGAATTAAATAAGGGATTGTGGCGGCGCACATCCTCATGGCGAACCGGCCCCGCTTGTATCACCACGTGGCAGGGCAGCCATGGGGAAATGGCGTCGTCAGAGGTTTCCAGCATCCCTTCCACCGCGCGCCCTGGGCAGCGATTATGATATCACAATGGACCAGGTGATTGAGCTCAGGCTGCCCTTATAGGGGCGTGCTGAATTTGAATAAAAACAGTCGTTAATGACCCTCAATGTGGTGGTTGTGTTTCTTCCACCACTCACACCCCCACGGGATGTTATTTCTGTGGACTTCAGGTAGAAATCTGGTAAACTTCCACACAAGAGGTTGCATAGGAAGAAAGCACATATAATTAGTTAGGGTAGAAGTGAAAGAGGGAGAAGTTAAGTAATAGAAATAGGAGGTTAAAAAAAAGATATTCTTAATAATGGTTGAAGACAAATGGTCTGAAAGTCCTATCCATTTTTGTGATCAAGTAAAACTCAAAGGTTCCCATAAACCAGTTCAGTTCAGATTTACCATGGATATAAAGGTGATTGGCAAATAGGGAGCTGAGACAAAAATAGATCAAGTTGATGAAGGTATCGCAAATATTATTAGGAGAAAATACCAACTTATCCAACAGTGAATAACAGCACTTTGATCCTTACGGAAGGTCAGTAGAAGTGCCATTAAAATTTAAAAAACAGCATCAGTTTCACTTGTATCCGGCATCATTAGTGTTCAGGTTGGACTAATGTTTTGCTTTTGAACACTAATGGCAATTTGTGGATCAAAATGAGGAGTGGATCTCAGCTATATCCTTGGTGAATTCTTCCTTCTTTGGCTTGGCTTCGCGGATGAAGATTTATGGAGGGGGTAAAAGTCCACGTCAGCTGCAGGCTCGTTTGTGGCTGACAAGTCCGATGCGGGACAGGCAGACACGGTTGCAGTGGCTGCAGGGGGAAAATGGTTGGTTGGGGTTGGGTGTTGGGTTTTTCCTCCTTTGCCTTTTGTCAGTGAGGTGGGCTCTGCAGTCTTCTTCAAAGGAGGTTGCTGCCTGCCAAACTGTGAGGCGCCAAGATGCACGGTTTGAGGCGATATCAGCCCACTGGCTGGTGGTCAATGTGGCAGGCACCAAGAGATTTCTTTAAGCAGTCCTTGTACCTTTTCTTTGGTGCACCTCTGTCACGGTGGCCAGTGGAGAGCTCGCCATATAACACGATCTTGGGAAGGCGATGGTCCTCCATTCTGGAGACGTGACCCACCCAGCGCAGCTGAATCTTCAGCAGCGTGGACTCGATGCTGTCGACCTCTGCCATCTCGAGTACTTCGACGTTAGGGATGAAAGCGCTCCAATGGATGTTGAGGATGGAGCGGAGACAACGCTGGTGGAAGCGTTCTAGGAGCCGTAGGTGATGCCGGTAGAGGACCCATGATTCGGAGCCGAACAGGAGTGTGGGTATGACAACGGCTCTGTATACGCTTATCTTTGTGAGGTTTTTCAGTTGGTTGTTTTTCCAGACTCTTTTGTGTAGTCTTCCAAAGGCGCTATTTGCCTTGGCGAGTCTGTTGTCTATCTCATTGTCGATCCTTGCATCTGATGATATGGTGCAGGTGAGATAGGTAAACTGGTTGACCGTTTTGAGTTTTGTGTGCCCGATGGAGATGTGGGGGGGCTGGTAGTCATGGTGGGGAGCTGGCTGATGGAGGACCTCAGTTTTCTTCAGGCTGACTTCCAGGCCAAACACTTTGGCAGTTTCCGCAAAGCAGGACGACAAGCGCTGAAGAGCTGGCTCTGAATGGGCAACTAAAGCGGCATCATCTGCAAAGAGTAGTTCACGGACTCCTTGGTGAATGGCATCAAAGTAAATGGCTCTTGGAAATGAAAGCTTTTCTGGCCATTCTCGATATCAATATGAATAGAATCAGTCAGATGTTCTCCCGTCCAACCAGCAATCCTGCAGGGGCACTGGAATGTGGAAAAGCATGGAAAATGTTTGCAGACATGAGTTGAGATACGAATCCGCCCACTCTTTGGCGACTGATTCTGTCAGAGTTGGGTAGGAGGTCATCAGGTACACTGATCAGAAGAAAAGAATTTTAGCTGCAAGAAAGAAAGGCTGTGCCTATTTTTTTTTGGGAGAGTAAAGGAGATTTTAATGGAAAATAATCATAAAGAACCAAGATAAAGCAGACAGAGGGTAAATAACAGACCATTATTTCATCTGGTAGAAATATTAGTTGGAAATGGAGGTGATTTGGTTACATTTCGAGATTGTTGAAGATAGCTGAAATGGCGATAAACTCACAAAACATTTAAAAAATACTTGGATATGCACTTGAAATAGGTGTCTGCTTCAGTGTCACAAATTTCAAAGATTTTATAATATTGTTCCTTAGAAATGTTTCCAATAACATTGGCCTTTTTTCACCATGTTACAGATACTGTTATGGTGTCAGAATGGTTAGAGAAATGGTCAGAACCTCCCATCTTCATCTGTTCACATTTGTTAGCATTTTGGGAAATGAATATTTTCTGCACCTTCTGTCTTGCACAACAATAATATCTTTAATTTCATAGTAGCCATCTTTCAGACAACAGGCAGGGTAATAACAAGGAGTTTGTATGCAGCAAGCTATATGATGTCAAAGAATCACCTGGTTTGTTGATAGGTTGAGTTAATGTTGCTATAAATAGTTATCTTAATTTAGACATGCAGCACGGTAACAGGCCATTTCAGCCCATGAGTTCATGCCACCCAATTACACCCAATTAACCTACAACCCCTTTGAAAGGTGAGAGGAATCTGGTGCCCTCATGGAAAACCCATACAGATGTTGGGAGAATGTACAAACTCCTTACAGGCAGTGCGGGATTCAACCCCGGTGCCTTTGTAAAGGCATTGTGCTAACTGTGCCACCCCCATATTGCAGGGCAGTCACCTGATTTACCATTGTTGATGTGATGTTTCCACATATGCCTGTACATCATTATCATTCTTCACAACATGACCATTCATATTTTGTAGCAATTAACTGCAGTTAGTTACTCTGGATAATCTGTATCAATGCAGACTTACCCACTGGATTTCTTCTTTGAAAAGAAACCCATTGTAATCACACAACACAGCGTATGTGTCTGAGTAGCCACCTGAAAATAAATTACAATAATGAAAGCAATAAGACAGTCTATGGTGTGGTATGTAAAAGCCCTAGTTAAATTAAGAATGATGCTATTTTCCCCCAAATATACTTATTCATAAACTATGCCATCTTGATGAGGGGTTCTGATATAATGTGGATTGCGGAAGATCATGCGACCTCCCTGTCTGGAACCAAGTCGGAGGTCGCATCACCTGCCAATTAAGGTTGGACTCCTCCCACCTATTAGTGCTCACTCTACTGCTGGCTCATTTGAATAACTCAGCGTCATCATTGACCAGACACCCAGCTCACCACACCATAAAGTCCAACTTGTGGAACAGTTCACTCTCGGTCCTAGCCATGAACACTGCTTCATGCCAGGTCGCAGCTGTGGACGTCGCTGGAGGAGTCATGGGTAAGATGTGTACTACACTGAGTTGGTCCAGAGTATTGCATCAGAACAATACCTGCAGTTGGTACAGGGAAGCGGGAGTGTGCGCGGAAGTCCCTGTCTTGTGGAAGTGTGTATGTGCGTTAGAGAGAGTGGTAGGGTAAGCAGCCATTGGTATGAGGGATCGTCACATCCGATGTGCCTGCTTCCACTGTTAGTGATTCAGCTCCATATTGTGCAGAGAATAGGTGGCCTCTGGTATCGGAATCCACTAGGTCTGATTTAAATGCCTATCCAGTTATATTAGTATTTTGAGTATTGAGTATCATTTGGCATCTTTCCTTGTTTAATTCCCTTCTGTGTTCAATAAGGTTACCCTTGGCTGTGAAACTTGTGTCTGGACTCGTTCCTCCATGCACCCACCGAATCTTATACAATCCCCACACAAAAGGTCCCAACCTGAAATGTGGACATACTATTTCCATCTACGTCTGTCCCTCTGAGTCCTTCCAGCTGCTTATTGTTTGCTCGAGATTCCTGCATCTTCAGTCCTTGCGCTCCCATACTTTATCAGTGTCACATGGGGCCCTTCTTGCTGTGGTCTGTCCTCACAGAGCCTTGGCCATGAGGTATGTAGGCCAGAGGTTCCTCTCCAGTCTGGGAATGAGAGGCCGAAGCCTACAAGCACATAGAGCCATACAGCATAGAACAGGCCCCTCAGCCCATCTCACCCATGCCAACCAAGCACTTAGTCTGAAATCATCCCATAAATCTGCACTTAGTTCATATCATTCTAAGCTCTTCCTATCCATAATCCTCCCAAAGGAATTTTGAATGTTGTTATTGCACCTGCTTCTTCAGTTCCTCTGGCAGTTCTTCCAGATACACACCAGCCTCTGAATGGAAATGGTGCCTCTCAGGTCCCTCTTAAATCTTTCCTCTTTCACTTTAAATCTACTTCTCCAAGTTAAAGGATAAAGAACTGGACAGATGGGATCAACTTTTACCATCAAAATGACTATACAGTATTGTAGAGCTCGTCAAAAGAACCAAAGACTTGTTGATCCAAACCAAGGCTTTTATTAGCAAAAGACAGGAGCTCTTTACAGGTGGCCGACCAGTCCGGAATGATCCGACCTGGCTAGGGACACAACCCTTTAAGGCCCAGACAGTAGGCGTGGCTTAGCTCTCAGCCAATCGCTGTAAGCACAATCTAGATACAGTAACTATATACACTATGTACATTGGTGATAGATCTGTACTATCACAAGTATCCCAGCATTGGAAGTATAATTGGATGCAAACAGGATGATGTCTGAGCAGTGTGGAAAACAAAACAAATCTACTGATGAGTTCTCATTCATTGTGTTTAAAACAACTTGCTGCTTGGTATTACAGTATTCTAGAATCATAATGGAGGTGTAACTGATTCAAATTGCACCTCAAAAATTCTCAAAATAATCAAATAGATCAAATTAAAGGGAGGAATGCCAGAGTATAAGTGGGCTGAACCACTACAGCTGAGAGGATAACCTCCAGGTTGAATGGGCGGTGAAAAAGGTTGGCATTCACATCTACGGGAATAGGATACTGGAACAGGGATATGATGTTAAGGCACTGGTGAGGCTTTGCTTGGAGTATGGGGTATAGTTTTGGGCTCCTTGTTTATGAAAGGGCATGCTGGGATTCGAGAGGGTTCAGAGAAAATTCACAAGAATGATACCTGGAATGAAGGGATTAGCACATGAGGACCATTTGACGGGTCTTGGACTGTATTCCTTGGAGTTCAGAAGAATGAGGGTAGACCTCGTAGGAGCATTTCAAATGTTGAAAGACCTTGTAGAGTAGATGTGGCAAAGTTGTTTCCCATGGTCGGGAAGTCCAGAAAAAGAGGGCACATTTTCAGGATTGGAGGGCGTCCATTTAAAACAGAGATGCGGAGGAATTTCTTTAACCAGAGAGTGGAGAATTTCTGGAATCTGCAGCCATGGGCAGCTGTGGAGGCCAGGACGTTGGGTGTATTTAAGGTAGAGATTTATCTGATAGTCAAGGTATCAAGGATTATGGGGAGAAGGCAGGAGAGCGGAGCTGAGTGGGTGAATGGATCAGTTCATGATGGAATGGTAGACTAGACTTGACAAGCCAAATGGCCTACTTCTGCTCCTATATCTTATGGTTTTACATACCACATGGTCCCAGATTCGAATCAGTCTGTTCCTCCAGTGCCAAAGTGATTTTTTTTATTTTCTCTTGTAACTCGGGTGAATTCTTGAGTAACTTCCTATGAGAGTGAATTAAAAATGAAGGAATTCAAAGTCACAATTTACATTAAAGCTGATTATCCTGAAGGCAATCATCAGCTCGATGCTGAATATCAATCTTTATAAAAACAATGTCATAGATTGTTAACAATGTCAATGTTCAACAACAAGTGCAGAAGGCAGAATGCAAAGATACTGCCGGGTGACTGGTTTTCTTTCTGTCCAGGGAGAGTTCAAGTGACACCGGAGAAGCAGTATTTGATGGGCAATAGGTGTACCTAATATACTCAAACAATAACATGATCCAGTTTTATAAGTTTTTTTAGATTTTGTTGAAACCACCTATGATTCAAATCTTTATCATCCGGAGCCCCACAATGTAAAAGTGTGTTTCTTTGTTGATGGCACAAGGAAAACCTCAACCTGGATGGATCAATTAAAGTGAGGTAACAAGCGCTCATTTTCTTAAATACAATCACACAAAGTAAAATGAGCGGCAACTGGCTATATTAATAGGTTTAAACTACAAAAACATTGTCAATCATAGAGCATAAAAATGTGGGTTATTTTCTTTATGAAAATACTTTTATTGGTATTTAAAGTATAAACAATTGAATGGAATAATTACACAATGTGCAACAAAATTAGAAAAAAAGATTACAAATATGATCATAATTAAGGAATCCAAAGCACATTTTCAATAATAAAATAAAGCACAAGAACAAAAAAAAGTTTATGATTATAGTCCATAATTGAGCCCCATGTCTTTTGGAATTTAACATTTGAACCCTTGATAGTGTATCTAATTTTTTTTTCTAAATTTAAGCAAGACATTGTTTAGTCATTGTGCATGTGTAGGTGGGGTATTATCTTTCCATTTTATCAATACTACATGTCTGGCCCCATCAACAAAGTAAAAGAAACAATTTGGCTCTGAATGGAAGTCAGTAAAACACCGTCCTCTTGAGATATTCCATAAAGAGCAATTAAAGGACAAGGATCCAATTTTAAATTTACAATCACTAATAGTATTTGAAACACATCCTTCCAAAAATTTATGATAACATTCTAAAATAAATAATACCTTTAGATAATTTTATTCCAAATTGTATACTTCTGAATCTAATAATGATAACAGTTCAATGATGGACTTTTTTGGACCGTCTAAATATTCCTACACTGTCCCCAAATAAACGTACGAAGCTGGAGGCACCTATTTCCCAAGAGGAAATTTTTTTTTGCAATGTCTTCTTTACAATCAAGTAAATCACAAGGAACTGATGAATTATGGGTATTTCAAGAGGTTCATGATGACATTCATTTAAAAAAACCCCAGAAATTCTTAGAGTCACTTGTTTTCAAAGTAGGGTACAGAAAAGATGAAATGCAAGGTTGAAAATGACTGCGCATCATAGAAGTGATTTGGAGATATTTATTTAATGGGAGTTGGAATCAAAGGCACAGTCACCTCTAAACTCAAAAGAAATCAGATTGGTAGCACACACAAGCAATTTAATACCATTTTCCCGCTCTAAAGCCTAAAGGGATGATGAGAGATCATCTCACAAGTAGTTCCAATACTTTCTAAATTAATTAATTTATTTTCCTGGAGCAACACCATCTTCATCTACTTTAATCCTGCTGCTTCAGACAGAGGCCTGCAACACCATCCATTTATAACTAGCAATGCATGTTCAAGTACTCATGGTTACGAAATTAAAGATAAATTTAAAGCATGGAGCATCTGGTGACTCACCTGGGTGAGGAGTCTGGAAAGATTTTTTTGAGCGATGCTGTGACATGAGTCACTACTTGTTCTAGATCTTCAAGGGACACAAGTTTCAGAGTGTATGAAATTTTCTCAGTTTCGATGACAACCTGTATAAAAAAGGCAAGTGATACAATTCTTTTTTTAATTTCCTGTCAGTTTACCAGTTCCATTTTTGCTATCAAAGCAACTTCCTTCTGGACTCTCAAAACACAAGACCCCAGGACGATGCTGGAATAGATGAGACATTAGCAATTGAAAGAGTTCCATTGTTTAGATTTATGTGGATATTAGTTTCAAGATGTATCATTTTGTTCACATAGTAGATTCTCAACAGTAAAATCTGAATTTCAATCTGCCATGGAGATACACAACAATTCAAAGAGCAAATTCACATCATCAAGGTGAGTGCTGCAACCCTCCAATATCATTGCACAATACCAGTGTGCAGACTCATATTCATACTGTGGAAGGAGATTCTGACAAGGGTGCAGAAGGATATTTTATCGCTGCACATCACATCTTCATGCAGCAGCTCCAATCCTGGCACCTTGTAAACTCGGAAGGTGCTGTTTAGAGATATGCATTTCAGGTGCTGAGGGGCCCGTCCAGCATGGATCAATGGATGAGAAATGATTTTTTTTTTTAAATTATTTTTTAAATATTAGACATATAGCACTGTAACAGGCCAATTCAGTCCTAAGAGTCTGGGCCACCAAAATGACACCCCATTCATTAACTTACACCCCAGTATGTTTTTGAAGGGTGGGAGGAAACTGGATTCCCCTGGAGAAAGCCCACGCAGGCATAGATTATAAAGAAAACTTGGTATTAATGGAAATTCTGTATTTATGTATTATTAATTATGATTTTTTGTATAACAGATATGTGGTTGATATATGATTTTAATATTTGAATTTAGTTTTAAAGTGGATTTCATTTGTTAAATACATGAATTATGTTTGATTTAAATATATATTTAAGGGTATTATTTTAGTATTGATATTTTTTTTGTTGTTAGTAATTTTTTTTGTTGTTAAGTTTTATCCTTTTTTTTGTAAGTGGGGTTTTTTCTATTTTATTTACAACATTGTTAATTAATTCTTCACTCTTTATTTTGGGGGGAGGGTTGGATTAATTTTAAATTAGATGATTAAATGTTGTGTTGTAATTATTGGGGGGGTTAATTTGTGTAATTTAATGATGTAGTATTCTAATTTTTATTATCTTATTTTTTATTATTTTTTTAAATGTAATTTTTATTTTATTCATGTCATAAAATTTTAAATAAAGTTTTTTTTTAAAAAAGGTGTGGTAGTACAGATTCTATCACCAATGTTTATATGTACATATGTACAGATGGTAGTGTAGGATAACTGTGATTGGCTGAGAGTGTAGCCACACCTACTGGCAGGTCTTAAAGGGTTGCTCCTAGCCAGACCAGGTCAATCTGGACTGGTCGACCTACTTGTGATATGCTTCAGTCTTTTAGTTAATAAAAGCCTTGGTTTGGATCAACAAGTCTTTGGTTCTTTCGATGCGCATTACAATTTTATTAACTAAAATAAATTTTGAAGGGATGGAGCGTATGCTACAGCTGGAACACCTCGATATCGACCCACAGTCAGCTACATCCTCGAATGACGTTAATCACTAGGTGAGATGCTTCGAAACATACTTACAGCTCTCTGATCCTGCTGTGATAGAGGACAGCCATCGACTACTAATATTGATGACTATGGTGTCCCCGAGAATCTACCAGAGTGTCCAGGACGCGACCACTTACGACGCAGCCATGAAGGTGCTGAAAGTGCTCTACGAGCAACCAGTGAACAGGGTCTATGCTCGATACAAGCTTGCTACAAGGAGGCAACAGCCCAGTGAGTCCTGTAAAGCTTATATTCAGGCACTAAGGGCAATGGGCAAGGACTGTGCCTGCACAGACAGAATTGCTGCGGAGACCACAGACGATCTCATTCAGGATGCTAATGTGGCCTGGGTTCAATCGAATGAGGTGAGGCAGCGTCTGCTAGAGCACGAGGAAGAAAACCTAGATGTTGTGATTCGGATCGCAGAGACGATGGAGGCTGCAGTCTTAAGTATGGATATGTACTCTCGGGGCTGGACCCCACACTCTGATGTGAGTAGGCTGCCCTCCCTCTACCCTACTACTGCTGCTACGCTGCCCAATGCAACCCCTAAGTGTTATTTCTGCAGGAAGAACAAGCATAGCAGGTCCCAGTGCCCGGCGAGAAAAGCCAGGTGCCAGATGTGCCTTAAAAACGGCCACTTTGCTGCAGTCTGTTGCTCCAAAATGGCTGCTGTCAAACACAGTGCCTCGTGTGAAGCCAAATCACCACTCTCCATTTCAAACACTTCTTCCTCAGAGCTCTCATCCAATAAGACCGAGGATTCCACTGCGTCAGCACCTGACGTCACGGGGCAGATGCCGAGCGTGGAAGGTATAACCCACCCTCGCCGCAATGATGTTCACTCTAACGTCCGACCAGGCCCCAGCCCCGACCTCAATGCCCGCCGCTGCCGCTGACCAGGGACCTGCTGCCACCACCATCCAGGGACCCGCTGCCACCGACCAGGGACCTGCTGCTGACTGGAGACCCGCCGCTGCCGACCGGGGACCCAACGCTCCTGTCCGGGGAACCGCCACCGCTGACCGCTCCCCCCCGCTGACCGCCCCGCCGCTGATGGCAAGCAGTGACCCCCAACACTTACCTTTGGCTGCAGGCAGCAACAGCACCTCCCCAACACTGTTTTTTCAGCCCCCACTGTTTGCGTGACATCATCACTCACACGTTGCGTGACATCATCACGCAGGACTCCACTGTCTACATTACAAGTCTCTGCATCAATAACCCTTGACCAGGACTTCCCCCAACCCCTCACAAAAGCAATGGAACTGATTAAAGTGCATGGACACTATACCACTTGCTTATTTGATTCGGGGTCAACTGACAGTTTTATCTGCCAGGACCTGGCCTACCGTTGCAGAATGGCTATTCTCCCCACTACACAGAGAAATTCATTGGTGACCAGATCGCTCTTGACTGTGGTAAAGGGGTACTGCGTGGCGACCCTGAAAGTCCAGGGTATCACGTTCACAGACTTCAAACTATTAGTCCTTTCCCAATTGTGCGTCCCTGCTCTGCTGGGACTGGATTTTCAGTGCTAGTTTCAAACCTTTTCCCTGCCCTTTGGGGGGCCTTATGCTCCGCTCTCTGTCTGTAACCACTCCACCCCAGGAATCTCCTGCCAGTGGCAGCCTGAGCCACCCGCCCTCGCACCCCAGGGCCTCACCTGTAGTCTCTCCACCCTCGAAGTTGCCAGCATTTTTCGCAAACCTCACCCCTGGCTGGAAGCCTGTGGCCACCAAAAGTCGGCAATATAGTTCTGAACACAGGAAATTGATCACAAACAAGGTGCGCAGACTGCTGGACGAGGTCATTATCGAACCTAGCTCAAGTCCATGGAGGGCTCAGGTAGTGGTTGTTAAAAACAGGGAGAAGCCGCGGATGGTGGTTGACTGCAGCCAGACTATCAACTGCTTCATGCTTCTGGACGCGTACCCCCTTCCACGGATCATGGATGTGGTAATCAGATCGCCCAATACCATGTATTTTCCACCATTGACTTGCGTTCGGCCTATCATCAGCTCCCAATACGCTGAGAAGACCAACCTTTCACGGGCTTCGAAGTGAATGGACGGCTGTATCAATTCCTCAAGGGTACCCTTTGGGGTCACAAATGGCATCGTGGTCTTCCAGTGGGAAATGGACCGGATGGTGGACCAGAACGGGCTGATTGCTACGTTCCTGCGGCCATGACACGGAGGATCATGATGCCAACCTTGAGAAATTTTTTCAGACAGCAACTTGGCTGAACTTGACCTACAATTTTGACAAGTGTGTCTTCCGGACCACTCGGCTCGCAATTCTGGGTTGTGTGGTGGAGAACGGGGTGGTCATGCCGGACCCTGACCGCATGCATCCCCTCATGGACTTGCCCCTCCGCCTCCACCCAGAAGGCACTCAGACGCTGCCTGGGCTTTTTCTCTTACTATGCCCAATGGGTTCCACACTATGCCGACAAGGCACAGCCACTCATCAAGACCACCTCCTTCCCCCTGTCAACTGAAGCCAGAGCTGCCCTCGACCGCATCAAATCGGAAATCACTGCTGCAATGCTGCACGTCATCGACGAGTCCATTCCATTCCAGGTCAAGAGCGATGCGTCTGACTTTACACTGGCAGCCACTTTAAACCAGACCAGCCGGCCTGTAGCCTTCTTTTCCAGAACCCTCCAGGGTCCTGAGAGCCGACACTCCTCTGTTGAGGAGTTCCAGGCCATAGTCAAGGCAGTACGTCGTTGGAGACACTACCTCACTGGCAGGCACTTTACACTGCTGACTGACCAATGCACGGTCTCCTTCATGTTTAGCAATACCCAGCAAGGTAAGATCAAGAATGATAAAATTGCCAGGTGGAGAATCAAGCTCTCCACCTTTAATTATGGCATACTGTATCAGCCAGGTAAACTCAACGACCCGCCAGATGCGCTCTCCAGGGGGACTTGCGCCAACATGCAGCTGGACAGGCTGCAGAAACTCCACGAGGAGCTCAGTCATCCAGGGGTCACTAGGTTCGCGCACTTTGTCAAATCTCGCAACCTGCCCTACACGGTCAAGGAGATTCGCTCCATGACCTGAGCCTGCCCAGTGTGTGCTGAGTGTAAGCCCCACTTCTTCCATCTGGAGAACACCCACATCATCAAAGCCACCCGCCCTTTGAGCGTCTCAGCGTAGACTTCAAGGGGCTCCTACCGTCGACCAACTGTAACACCTACATCCTTACGGCCATCAACAAGTACTCCCGCTTCCCGTTCGCTATGCCCTGCTCAGACATGACTGCCTCCTCAGTTATAGCGGCACTGCACAGCATCTTTGCCATCTTCGGGTACCCCAGTTACATCCACAGTGACAAGGGGTCCTCGTTTATGAGTGCGGAGCTGTGGCCGTACCTTCTGGAGCCTGGTATTGCTTCAAGCAGGACCACCAGCTATAACCCATGCGGTAATGGGGAAGTCGAAAGAGAGAATGTCACCATCTCTGGAAAGCGGTTACGCTTGCCCTCCGGTCCAAAGGTCTCCCCACCTCTCACTGGCAGGATGTGCTCACTAGTGCTCTCCACTCCATTCACTCCCTCCTATGCACCGCGACCAATGCCACCCCTCATGAAAGGATGTTCTCTTTCCCGAGGAAATCCAATTTGGGTCGACTACACCGGCATGGCTCACGGTTCCTGGTCCAATCCTTTTACAACGCCACATCCGGTACTCCAAGAACGACCCTTTGGTTGACTGATTGACTCTGCTCCATGCGAACCTGCATTATGCTTACTTTGAGTACCTGGACAGACGGGAGGACACAGTCTCGGTAAGGGACCTAGCTCAAGCCAGATCAGGTGCAGCAGTGCCTTTCACCCAACCTCCCCCTATTCCTTCTCCCCCAGGTCATGTGCTTGAACAGAGGGACCAGCACCACCCCACCAGCTCAGGCCAGATTATCGACAACGCTGTTGGGGAATTGAGCGAAGCAGTGGCCGCACCCAACGGACCTGCCGGCGACACGATTCCAGTGATCCCAATGGTCACGCCGGATGGTCAGACCCCCTGACCGGTACAGCCACTAAACTCCACTCACCCTGGGGTCAGTTCTCAAAGAAGGGGTGAATGTAATAGTACAGATTCTATCACCAATGCGTATATGTACATATGTACAGATGGTAGTGTAGGATGACTGTGATTGGCTGAGAGTGTAGCCACACCTACTGGCAGGTCTTAAAGGGTTGCTCCTAGCCAGACCAGGTCATTCTGGACTGGTCGACCTACTTGTGATATGCTCCAGTCTTTTAGTTAATAAAATCCTTGGTTTGGATCAACAAATCTTTGGTTCTTTCGATGCGCATTACACATGGACACTCAATATCTCACTTGTCAGGAGGCACAACAACAACTGCACTTGCTGAGAAGAATGAAGCAGGCAAGATGATCAATCCTTCTACAGGACATCTATCAAGAGCGTCCTGGCTGTCTGCATCACATTGCATTATGGTTGCTGCAGAGAAATAGATCAGAAGTCAATCCGCAGGACCATAAGAGTGGCTGAGAGGATCTCCAGAGTCTCTCTTCCCCCCCCCCCCACCCTCAATTGATGTGATCTACTTGAATTGTTGTGTGAAGAGAGCATGCAAAATCATTGATGACCCCTTTCACCCTGCACACAGCATCTTTCAGCTGGTTCCATTGGGGAAGAGATACAGGAGTATCAGAGCCTGTACTACCAGGCTGAGGAACAGCTTCTTCTCATGAGCATTGAGAATGCTAAACAACCAAAGGAACTGCTCATTCTAACTATCCAAGACTCCCATGTGTACATTTATTTATTTATTTGTATAGATAAAATACTTGCATGCATATGTATTATTTCTGTATGTGTGTTATGTCTGGTTGTGTGTCTGAGTATTTTGCACTGAGGACGAGAGGACACTGTTTCATCAGGTTATACATGTACAATCAGATGACAATAAAATTGACTTGATAAAAAGCTTTACCTGTAATATCTTAAACACCACTTTATAGAATAAGGGGAAAAAAAGCAAACAAAAGAAGTTCAGCCTTTTTTTTTATATTCACAACAACCCTGTAATGCACCCTACTAACCTCATCAGATGTGATTTTATGTTACACTTTTAAAAATAAATCAATTTGGATCAATGTTTTTGAAGAACAAAATTTGTTTCTACTGTAAAATCAAGGACAATGATTTTACAGTCAAAAGATGAGGAGGGAGGTGTTATTCAAAGCTGTGTGATGTATTTCTGCCCACTTAGTGGTGCACGTGTTTTCCATTACACAAAGAATGATAAGATCTTTTGACCTGAGCAAATTGTTTCCTTTCACATTTCAGACTGAGATCTGCATGCACATGTTGGCATTTGATTGAATTGGAACATATACGTCATTTTCCTCAGAGTACATCTTCTTTGATAGCACTTTTAGAAATGTAATCAACAGAAAAAATGTTAAATTCAAACATTGAGCAGCAGAGTTCTTAAACAGGTTTGTTATCTGCATGCAGAGTTCCAATTTTGGCACTTTAAGAACTGAAATTTTACTTCCCTCCCTCAATGTGAGGATCTTTTGGTTGCATCAAGTACAAGGTACATCCAATACCTCATCAAAGTTGCATTATGTGGTGGAATGAGGTATTACACCACTGTAATAACTGTATGTACCGGCCTGGACTGCCCCTTCTTACCTCTGACCCCTCCCAGGGGATTCCCTAATAAAGGTCCTGACCCAAGACCTTGACCCCAGATCACTTCCTGCTCAGATCCAGGCCAGATGCTCTGAGTCCCAGCTAACATCTAAGCTAATAAAAAGCCTTTTCGACTCCAATCTACTGCCTCGTGGAGTCACTTGATTGCCCATCACAGAAAATCGTGGAATATTCTCCTGACGAAAGGCTCCGCCCTGAAACATTGACTGCCTTTTGTTTCCTGTGGATTCTGCTTCACCTGCTGAGTTTCTCTCCACTTTTATGAATGTATATGATAGTATTTTAGTCTTTTTCCCACACGTTATGTTAATTGACCAAATTGCCCGAGAGTAAATTCTTGTTTTGCTTTGTATTTCTTTGCATTAGTAAGCATTTACTTAGAAGCAGTACTATATTTGGTAAGCTTACCTGATTGTGATTAGCAGCGTCAATTGCATTGATCTCCAAGTAACTGAAAGAACTTTCCACCTGAGAACGAAGGCAGATGCATGAATTCTTATCGCTGAGAGGAGGATTGCACAGAAACGAGAATATTGATCTATGAAAACCACAAGGACTCATCAGAGGAAGGCAGGGATTCTAATTGGTCATTGTTGAACTGGTGAACTGGAGTACCTGTCAAATCAAGTGTTTACCTTTATGATTGAATGCTTTCAACTAAGAATATTATTTCATACACCCAACTCTCAGTTACTTGAATGCAAGAATGATTGAACAAATTAAGGACAAGCTCGTACGATAGCAAGAAAAATTGCCTAACAATATTGCATTTGATACACATACCTAGTAGGGAAGCGATCAACAACGACCAGAAATTACAGCCACACATCTCAGAATTAGAGATTAATTGCAAGTATGGGGCAATTTGAACAATATATTTTTGAATGGGCAATGGGGAAGGCCTGAATGCTTGAAATTAAAAAGAGATTGGGTAGACCAAGAAGTTTTCTCTACATTTAATTTTATTTAAGAAAATTTTACCAGTTAAAATTCAAAGTGCAATTACAGATTCAGCAGGTAGATATGTAATGGTAAATTGTCAAATATTTTCTGAGGAGTGGACTTTGTTAAATAAATACACACCAAATACAGATGATCAAAAATTTATACAAGATACTTTTCTGAAAATGTTTTAGAATCCACATCTTCTCTATTTACTGCACCCCCTCTGCACCTGGACATATGTGAAGTGCAGAAAGTACTTACATGGCTTATCCTGGATAATTTGGCTGAGAATGATAAATTCTGAGCTTCATTTTGCCACATTAGGTCTGGCTACAGGTGCCCGAACAACAATAATCCAAATATTTGTTTCCCCTTACCATTTTCTCCTCTGTACATGAATATCTCTCAATCACAACATAGTATCAACTTCTCTTCTCATTACAAGCACAACTTTACCCCAGTGCTGTCTGGTGGCACAGATGTTGGTAGTTATTCATGAATTAAAGTGATGGAGTAGCAATCTTTCCTGTTCATGAGTCATGGCTATATCACGACTACTATACAATTAGAAATTGGAGACAGCATCTTTGGCAGAGTCTTATTCAGCTAACCATGGCATCCATGAGAAATTTTTTTTAAAATCTCTTTCCCTGATGAATACGTGCAAGTTTCATGCAACTAATGGCATTCGTTCTAGCCCAAAGAATCTACGGACACTCGGGACTCTGGGCTGGGGGGGGTTGGTGGGGGGGGGGGGGGGTTGGTGGGGGCGGGGGGGTAAAGAGTCTCTTTTCCTTCTCTTTCCCTAAATGTAAGCTATGCTTTAGGCAATTTCTGGCAATGGTGAATCATACTCCCTAACAGCAAAAGCAATCTCATGTAATATGACACTGTTTTTATTACATTACAATAAATTGAATCTTGAGTCTTTAAAAATATTGTGGAAAGGTATAAATGCATGAAGAACTGATAATTGGTTTTCTTATAGGAGACCAACAGCAATTTTTAAAAAAAGACAAATATACACTGGTCTTTGAAAAGGAGGGTGTATTGAAAAGAAGGAAACAAAACAGTTAACACCTTATATTCTAAAGAAGTCACAAGTAAAATACTACAGTCTGCAGACATGGTCGTTGAAGTAAAAACACAATATTAGAGAAAGTAAGGAGGTTAATCAGGGTACTTTATATACCAAAGATACATAACCAACGTTTTGGGCTTGATCTCTTCATCAAGGTATGTACAAAATGTAGAGAAACACAATAGGCTGCAGACACTGTGATTGTCGTTTAAAAATAAAACAAAATTCTGGAGGAACTCAACTGGTCTATTCAGCATAAAAGGGCACCTGCCCACATTTTGCTCATACCTTCATGAAGGGCTCAAGCCCGAAATGTTGATTATGTATCTTTATCTTAGCAATATAGACCATAGAAGGCGATGGTCCTCCATTCTGGAGACGTGACCTACCCAGCGCAGTTGGATCTTCAGCAGCGTGGATTCGATGCTATCGGCCTCTGCCATCTCGAGTACTTCGATGTTAGGGATGAAGTCGCTCCAATGAATGTTGAGGATGGAGCGGAGACAACGCTGGTGGAAGCGTTCTAGGAGCCGTAGGTGATGCCGGTAGAGGACCCATGATTCGGAGCCAAACAGGAGTGTGGGTATGACAACGGCTCTGTATACAATTATCTTTGTGAGGTTTTTCAGTTGGTTGTTTTTCCAGCCTCTTTTGTGTAGTCTTCCAAAAGCGCTATTTGCCTTGGCGAGTCTGTTGTCTATCTCGTTGTCGATCCTTGCATCTGATGAAGTGGTGCAGCTGAGATAGGTAAACTGGTTGACCGTTTTGAGTTTTGTGTGCCCGATGGAGATGTGGGGGGGCTGGTAGTCATGGTTGGGAGCTGGCTGACGGAGGACCTCAGTTTTCTTCAGGCTAACTTCCAGGCCAAACATTTTGGCAGTTTCCAAGCGCTGAAGAGCTGGCTCTGAATGGGCAACTAAAGCGGCATCGTCTGCAAAGAGTAGTTCACAGACAAGTTGCTCTTGTGTCTTGGTGTGAGCTTGCAGGTGCCTCAGATTGAAGAGACTGCCATCCGTGCGGTACCGGATGTAAACAGCGTCTTCATTGTTGAGGTCTTTCATGGCTTGGTTCAGCATCGTGCTGAAGAAGATTGAAAAGAGGGTTGGTGCAAGAACGCAGCCTTGCTTCACGCCATTGTTAATGGAGAAGGGTTCAGAGAGCTCATTGCTGTATCTGACCCGACCTTGTTATATGGCGAGCTCTCCACTGGCCACCGTGACAGAGGTGCACCAAAGAAGAGGTACAAGGACGCCTAAAGAAATCTCTTGGTGCCTGCCACATTGACCACTGCCAGTGGGCTGATATCGCCTCAAACCGTGCATCTTGGCGCCTCACAGTTCGGCGGGCAGCAACCTCCTTTGAAGAAGACCGCAGAGCCCACCTCACTGAGAAAAGACAAAGGAGGAAAAACCCAACACCCTACCCCAACCAACCAATTTTCCCCTGCAACCGCTGTAACCGTGTCTGCCTGTCCCGCATCGGTCTTGTCAGCCACAAACGAGCCTGCAGCTGACGTGGACATTTTACCCCCTCCATAAATCTTCGTCTGCGAAGCCAAGCCAAAGAAGACAAAGATAGACCATAGAACATTACAGCACAGAAACAGGCCCCTTTGGCCCTTCTGGTCTCTGCTGAACATCCTGAGAAGCAATCATCCACCATTACTCTCTATCTTCTCCCATCCAGTCATTGTCAAATCCAGTTCAGATCTTCACCATGATTACCCAGCATCTGAACCTTCCTGATTAACATGCAGGATCTTGTCAAAGGTCTTACAAAAGTCCACAAAGACAACATCCACAGCCTTTCCTTGATCAACTTTTTTGGCAACCTCCTCAAAAAACTCTATAAGATAGGTAAAGAAGACCTACCAAGCACAAAGCTATGTTGACTTTCCATAATCAATCCATGCTATCCAAAGAATTGTATATTTAATCTTTTAGAACATCTTCAACTAATTTACCTACTACTGACATCAGGCTCTCTGGCTTATAATTTCCAGAGAGCCCTTTTTTAAAAATAATGGAACAACGTGAGCTACCCTCCAATCCTCTAGCACCACACCCATGGCTAAGGACATTTTAAATATTTCTGCAAGAGCCCCTGCAATTTCTACACTAGCCACCCTCAAGGCCTGAGGGAATATCTTGTCAGGCCCTGGGGATTTATCTACTCGAAGTGGTTGCTGTCTTAAAGCATATAGTCTATATAGGTTCCATGACCTCACTGATTGTTTTTATTATATCTCATGACTCTGTGCCATTTTTCTGAGTGAATACAGATGAAAAAATAACATTCAAGTCCTCTCCCATCTCTTTTGGCTCCATACAAAGCTGACCACTCTGATCTTCAAGGGGACCAATTTTGTCCCTCACTATCCTTTTGCTCATAATATACCTGTAGAAACCTTTAGGATTTCCCTTCACATTGTCAGCCAAAGCAACCTCGTGTCTTCTTTTCTCCTTCCTGATTTCTTTCTTGAGGTTTTTCTTGAATTTTTTTATGTTCTTCAAGTACCTAATTTGCTCCATGCTGCCTATAACTGTAATACACCTCTCACGTCTTCCAAACCAGATCCCCAATATCTTTTGAAAACCAAGATTCCCTATGTCTTCTAACTTTGTCTTTAATCCTGATAGGAACATACAAACTCTGTACTCTCAAAATTTCACCTGGAAGGTCTTCCACTTACCTCGCACATCCTTGCCCAAAAACAAATAATCCCAATCCATATTCTAGATCCTTTCTCATTTCATCACAATTGGCCTTTCTTCAATTTACCATCTCAACCCAAGGCCCAGACTGACCTTTCTCCATAATTAATGGCATTATGATCACTGGATCCAAAATGTTCCCCTACACATACTTCTGTCACCTGTCTTATCTTGTTCCCTAATAAGAGATTCAGTATTTCACCCTTCTATTTGGTACCTCCATATATTGATTTAGAAAACTTTCCTGAACATATTTGAAAACTCCAAACCATCCAGCTCTTTTGCAGTATGGGAGACCCAATCAATATGTGGAAAATTAAAATTTCCTACCATCATAACCTTATATTTCCTGAAGCTGTCTGCTATTTCTCTACAGATTTTCTCTTCCAATTCTTGTGACTATTGGGTGGTCTATAATACAACCCCATGAACATCATCATACCTTTCTTGTTCCTCAACTCCACCCACATAGCCTCAACGGACAAGCCCTCAGGTCTGTCCTACCTGAGCACAGCTGTGATGTTTTCCCTGACGTGCAATGTCACTCTTCCCGTTTTCATCCACTCCACCCCCCCCCCCCCCACCCCTCTTTGTATCATGTCTAAAACAACGAAAGCCTGGAACATTGAACTGTCAGTTCTGCCCCACCTGCAACTAAGATTCATTAATAGTCACAATGTCATAATTCCACATGCCAATCCATGCTCTAAGTACACTGTTTGACCTGCTGAGTTTCTCCAGCATGGTGTTTGTACTTCTAGATGTCACAAGATACCTTATATCATTTAATTACACCTGAAGTGCACTAAGTGTTGTAAGCTCGGCAGATGTTCCAATTACAGTACAAATGACATGGAATTGGATCATCATACTTTGTGGGCCGCTATAATAATGTTCCCATTGGGTGAAGTAAGTTAAAATCTGCCTAGAAAGAAGGAAATAGAGCTGCTCTGCTGGAAATAAGTTAGATATTTCAACCTCTATCCAAAAGAAATAAACTATTTTTGAGTTTACAGTTGAAATTTTGAATTGTGGCCTGCAACATAATAGCAAAAACAAAAAGGCCACTTGATCAGAATCCAATTTCCAGGTTCCACATAGCTCATTCACTGCAGGATACTAAAAATGTATCATTGTTCTGCTTGTGCGTCACCAGACGTGATACAGTTGCTTGTAAAATAACAGGTAAAGAAACACATCTGTACATGTGCAGGCCCACAGTGAGGAAACATTCCATCTGTACTTCTTTTCAGCGCCTATTATTTTTGCTCTTTATTGCGTTTACCTTTTCATGATATTTAGCCCTGACAACAGCATATTTAACTTGGAATTTTGAAGTTTATTTAGCATGCAACTTCGACCTTGATTCCATTTAGTGCTGGTGTTTATATAAATAGACTTGTGGTCTTTGAGAGGCATGTCAATCTGCCTACCCTGGGCTGGTGGTTTGTTACAGACTATTTACTGCATGTAGCATCTGTGTATAGTTCAAAGTGAAGAATCTTTGCTCAACTGCTGGTAATTGTGTTCACTGATGCAGAGGCAAGAAGATGTTTCAGTCTAACAAAGAAAGGTCATTGATATTATGAAATTATCCTTACTAATTGGCAGGCAGAAGTCCCCATGACAGGTTTTGATCTATTCTACAGAATATCATTTTCAAGACAGCGAGTGAACTGGGCAATTATTCTGAAGCAAAGACATCTAAATCCAGTCGGCTTTCTTGAGCAATAGTTTTATCAATTCAGAAACAGAAAAGATTCACTAATATACCACCTTTTGTGTTCTTTTGTTCTAGACAAGATTATACGATTTCATGACAGCTAGGAATGCCGACCTCAATTAGAAATGCAAATTAATAGTCATATTTCCACGGTGGGGATAGAACTGGGATGGAGGCTGGAAATACAAGCCAGTTAGCAGACTCTAGCATAGCAATGAGAAAACTCATCATGGGATAATTTCCCTGTTACAGCAGACAAGGAAACATCACCTGTTTAAAATGCATTTTGTGTTTGATTCAAGTCTAGTTAAATATACAAATAAAAAACAAATCATTTTGGGTGTGCTTCTATCTCCACTCAGGTTTCTAATTAATCCATTAAGCCTCATACATGGAGTATCGACTTCAAATTGCAGGGAATTTCAACATTAAAATTAAGGGCCCACACAGTTTGTTTAGCAGCTAACGCAACATTGTTACAGTGCCAGCGATCGGGACTGGGTTTCGAATCCCGCGCTGTCTACAAGTTCTCCCAGTGTCTGTGTGGGCTTTCCCACTATTCAGAACGTACCAGGGTTGTAGGTTAATTGGGTGTAATTAGGAGGCTGGGACTCATGGGCCAAAATAGCCTGTTACTGTGCAGAATGTCTAAATTCAAATTTAAAAAACCCCACCTACACATGCACAATGGCGTAGGGATATTATGTCTTGTTTAAATTTGGAAAAAATTGGATATGCAATCAATGATTTAAATATTAAATTCCAAATGATATGGGGCTCGTTCATGGACTACTTCCTTAACCTTAAGATTTAGTGTTAATCTGGAATTTTGGCATTATGTCCCTCTCTAAGACTGTGCCACTTGAATTTATGAATGTTTATTTTCAACCTTGTTGGGTGGGGGGGGAGAGGTTTTGACATATTTTTCACTTTTGTTATATTCTATTTTATTATCGCGATTGAGCTTTGGAAAGTACCTATGATCATTTTTAGAACTTTTTTTCTAAAAACTTGTACCACATTTCATAATTGTATTGTCCAACTTTTTTTTAAATTGTAAAAATATTTTAAAAAGAAAAAAAATAATAAATTTAAATTAAACTGAAACACTATGGGTTTTATTTTGTTTACCAATTTATTCTTGGGAAGCTGGTCATTGTCAGGCCCTTATAAGAAACATTTAAACAGATTTTTTTGGTCCCTTCACCTGTTTTGGCTGGGTTTTCAACAAACTCAAAACTATGATGAGAAAAATTGAATGAAAAAAATCATACTTCCTGTTTATATTTATATGGCTGTTTATGTACCAAGAGGATGAGCATTTCCTCTCAGTCCAATATGTAAAACTGCTTTCCAAGCCATGGATTGAAGAAATTCCCCTAAATCCAACTTTACAATAGCCCTTCTAATCCTGATGCCCTTCCACTGACCAAACTGCAATCGATCCAGTGACACTTCCCTCTTCCCCCTTTCTTCTTGGCTTTGAACAGGAAACTTGGTGAATACATTTTAAGAAAAATCTTCACGTTAATTTCAGATCATAAACCTTAACTTCAAAATTCTGCATCCCAGCCTTCTGATAAACATTGCAGCCGTAATCTCTACAGCACTTGTAACAAGGCCTGTGCTTCCTCTCAGCGCTGTCCTGAGATTCTGTGTGAACCCCTGGATTGGGATTTACCTCAATTTTCTGAGTGAAGAGTAAGACCAGTTTATGAACAGTTTTAATCTTTGTTTATATTTTTGTATTCTTTTTGACAAATAGAAAATTGATCCGCATCAATGTGCATCTTGGTTAGAAAGACAGCATCATGAAATATTTTATTTCTATTTTTGAATCTGAAATTTGTAATCACAACTGAACTAATTGCAGTAAAAATCATGTCGGCAGCTACTCATTGGAAAAATCATGAGCAGGTAGATTTTAAACAAGACTTGATAATGCTTCCCTTTTATCACCATCTACCCTTCCCCCCGCCCCCCCAACCCAACAAACCTTGCTACCACAAACTATATAAAACTAAAGCCTCAAGATTCAGGGTAGTAAATTTAGGAGGTGAGGAGGAACAGCTTTTCCCAGAGGGTGGAATTCACTGCACATGGAAGCATTGGAGACAACTTCAGTAAATACAAGGTTAGATAGGTCTTTATATAGTAGGGGAATTAAAGGATGTGGGGAAAAGGTGGAGGTGAGCCTGTCATCAGATCAGCCATAATCACATTGAATGGCAGAGCAGGCTCAACGGGCCAGATGGCCAACTCCTGCTCCTATTTCTTCTGCTCTTATGTTCTTAAAGAGACAGCAGATGCTGGAACCTGGAGCAAAAAAAACTAATTGCCGGAAGAAGAGGCGGCATCTGTGGAAAGAGGGACAGTCAACGATTCAGGCTGAGACACTGCACCAGGGCTGAGAAGAAGAGGGTAGATTACCCAGTATAAGTAATGCGTGGCAGGGTTGAGGCTGCAGGTGGTACCAGATTGGAGGAGATTGATGGGCAGATGGAGCCAGGAAGGACAAAGGGTTCAAGGTGGAGTCAAAGGCTGGAAGGTAAAAGATGGCAAGTAAGGTGGTAAGTAGAACCAGTTACAGGAGGAATGAAACGAAGATGCAACCAGTGTTTTCTCCTGCCCAGTTTCCTCAGTGAAGTGTGTTATGTTTTGAAGAACTCTAGGGTTCTATTCACTAAATGTATATTTATCTCCTACGTCTGCCTGATAAAACGCATATTGAATTTTCTAAAATCAGGGAGACATCACAAGATCTTTCTGTAAGGTCGGCACCAAAGGGGGCCTTTGCGGGCATGGCCCCCTCTTGCGAGGAGCTCTGCCCACATACGCTCGAGGCCATTGATTGTCAGACCTGCCTCTGCCTGCATCACTAGCATGTCAAGCGTCACCAACGTCTCACTTGAAGCATGCTAGTGACTTTCCGTGCAATAAAAGTAGCATTTGTAGCTGCTGCATCAGAGGGAGGAGGTTTATGACTGTCGGACTGTGCCCCACCCGGGCAGGTAGGCCATCACCAGCACCCTCCCCCTGCTGAGCAAGTTTACAACTGCCGGATTGTGCCCCACCTGGTTACCCTAATGCCCTCCTCTAACGCACGTTCTGGCACCGACTCTGTCTGTCTGATAGGTAAAATACAGAGGAAAAGAAAACTGTATCAAAGGTGTAGATTTAAGGAGAAGAGAATTGACTCTGAGGGGATCAGAGGAAGCAATAGGACATTTTAATACAGAATTGTCTGCATTAAATTCCATCTGCCACTTATCAGCTCATTTTTCCAGCTGGTCCAGATCCCTCTGCAAGCTTTGAAAGCCTCCCTCGCTGTCCACAATGTCTCCAATCTTAGTGTCATCAGCAAACTAGCTAATGCAATTGATCACATTGCAATCCAGATCAATGATCCCAGCACCAATCTCTGAGACACATCACAGGCCTCTAGTCTGAGAAGCAATCATCCACTACCACTCTATGGCTTCTCTCATGTAGCCAACGTCAAATCCGGTTCACTACTTCACCACGAATACCAAGCGTCTGAACCTTGCTGACTAACCTCCCGTGTGGGACCTTGACAAAGACTTTGCTAAAGTCCATGTAGACAACAACCACAGCCTTTCCTTCATCAACATTCCTGGTAACCTCCTTGAAAAAAACTCTAAGGTTGGTTAAACATGACCTACCACTCACAAAGCCACGTTGACTATCCCTAATCAGTTCATGGTTATTCAAATACTTGTTCATCTGATCTCTTAGAACACCTTCCAATAATTTACCTACTACTGACATCAGGCTCACCAGCCTATTTTCTAGGGTTAGCTTTGGAGCCTTTTTTAAAACAACAGAACTACACAAGCTATCCTCCAATCCGATGGTACCATACCCATGGCAAAGCCCTGAGCCCTTGCAATTTCTACACTAGGCTCCCTCAAGGACCAAGAGAATACCTTGTTAGGCCCTGGGGATTTATACAGCCTTATTTGCTTTCAGACAGCGTGCCTCTTCTTTAATCTGTATCAGTTCCATTACCTCACTGCTAGTTTTCCTTACTTCTCTGGATACTGTGCCAGTTTCATGAGGAAATACTGATGGAAATAAACCATTTAAGATCTCCCTGATCTCTTCTGGATCCACTCTGATCTTCAAGGGGACCAAGTTTGTCCCTTACTGTTCTTTTGCTCCTATATACTTGTAGAAACCCTTAGGATTTTCCTTCACATTGTCTGCCAAAGCAACCTCATGTCTTCTTTTTGCCTTCCTGATTTCTTTCTTGAGCTTTTTTCTTGCATTTTTAATGCTCTTCAAGTACCTCATTTATTCCATGTTGCCTATACCTGCTATATACCTCTCTTCTTCTAAACCAGATCCTCAATATCCCTTTATTAATTTTGTCTTTAATCCTGACAGGAACATACAAACTCTGTACTCTCAAACTGTCACCTTTGAAGGTCCTCCACTTACCTAGCACACTGTTGCAAGAAAACAACATCCCAATCCACACATTCTAGATCCTTTCTCATTTCCTCGGAATTGGCCTTTCTCCAGTTTAGAATCCCAACCCGAGGCCCAGACCTATCCTTTGCCATAATTACCTTGAAGCTAATGGCACTATGATCACTGGTCCCAAAATGTTCCCCTACACATACTTCTGTCACCTGTCCGGTCTCATTCCCTAATAGGAGATCCAGTATTTCACTCTCTCTTTATATATTGATTTAGAAAACTTTCCTGAACACATTTGACAAACTCCAAGCCATCCAGCCCTTTTACAATATGGGAGTCTAATCTTCTGTGAACACCAAATAACTCAAGATCCTGGACTTCTGAATTAAAAATAGTAAATGCTGGAAACAATCAGTAAGCCAGATAGCTTCTGTCAAAAGTGAGAGTGAACATTTTGTCAGAATTGCAGCATCTACCAAGTATTTCTAACATTTTCTGTTTACATTTCTTGGCTCCGGTTCTTACCTTTTCTATCCTTAACACAACACCTGATGCCAGTGAGCAAGATGCTCAGTCTAACTGAATCATTTCAGGCAGGTAATGGTTAGTGACGAGATTCAGCCAAAAAACCGAAACTCAAATTAATAAAGTCAGGAAGATGTTGCATGAGAAGAACTTCTCTTGCAAGATGATGGCCTTGAGAAAACATTGTTATTTGAACTCAGCAAGCCAGATTGGAAAGTTTCTAATATATAAATATTTAGGATTTATAATCTCAAAGATGACATGACTCACACAAATTTATTTCTTATTTGAAAAGTTGGTAAATAACACTGTTAAGGTCAATATGTCAGCATTTATATTTTATGAATTATATGAAGTTTGTCTTCACCCCAAAATATTCACCATTTTAACATTATACATTCTCTAAACGTCAGTTAGGCTCTTTCCAATTAAACAGAATAATATAATTCATATGCATTAGATTCAGACATACTGATATTTTTTCTTTTTCTTTTTAAAATATTTTTATTGGTGTTTATATTATACATTCTAAATACTTAAACAGTACCGTTATTTAAAAAAAAATTACAAAAATGCTTTTCATGATTTAAAAAAAATCCAGAGCACAATCAAATTGAAAAATAGAATTAACCACACAAAAAAGAAACACCAAAAGAAAAAAAAATCAACCCCCCCCCCCCCCCCACCATTAAGCAAGGCTAAAAGTTAACATACAGGAATCAAATGACACCTACTTGGAAATGGACACCACAGCATCAAAGTTTCAGTTGAACCCTCATATGATAATGGTCCATAAAAGGGCCCCTTGACGTTTGGAAGTTAATATTTAAGGGCATATCTAATTTTTTCTAAACTTAAGCAAGACATCATATCATTTAACCATTGTGTATGTGCAGGTGGAGTATTGTCTTTCCATTTGATCAAAATTGCTCATCTGGCTAACAATGAAGTAAAGGATAAAATTTGGTTTTGAGTTGGCATCAGTAAAACATCATTATCTTGAAATGATCCATATAGAACAATTTTTTAAAAATCTCTCAACATCCTCATCAGTGTCAGTTCGCACTCTTTACATGTCGGCTCACACTCAAACAAAAAGTTTTTAGCTTACTGCACATTCATCAGATTGGATATTCTTCAGTGGCAGAGAGCACCCAATAGAAGTAATCAATTAGAGTGTCCATCATGCTTGCTACGCTGCATCAGGGCACTAACCTAAAAAGAGATCTTCTATATTGTTACAATGACTGGCTTAACAGTTTAAATACTTTCATTCAGTGTCGAAAATAATCAAAAGTTACTCCAAGTGCTGAACATGTAAAGAATGGAAAAGGAGAAAAGACTCCAGAGTTTACCTTGGCAGGGATCCGAAGAGGTAGCAAAAATGCCCGCCACAATGTAAAGGCCTAAAACATAAAGAAACAGGAGTAATTTAAGAGTAGAAAGCATTTTACAAAATTAAAACCAGCCTTCGGAGATTCAGAGTATATAACTAATGGGCTCTTCGGCCTGTAGCTGTGCTATATTATGAATCACATTATTTATACTCTCAACTCACTGTACCCTCTTCATATCTCCCCAGGGAGGCTGAATAACAAGGCTGCAGTCCAGGCTCATCTACTCTTTTATAAATGTGGGGTTAATTTAACTATTTGATTAAACAGTTTTTAATTACAGATGTTTTGCTATATTTCTGTCTTACAGTGGCTTTTCAATTTATCCACAACCCAGTTGAGGCACTCTAATGAAGTGCAGGTCTTTGTTGATATCAACTTCACTCGCTCACTTAATTGTGCACCAAGCCTGAGAAAGGTGAACAAGGAGAAATAGTCCATTGAATATCTCAGCACAATTCCCTACAGCAATCAAACTGTGTCAACCAAATAATAGAACACAAATAACAGTGAAAACCATCCTAAGGAGCCTCCAATAAGCATAATTGGACATCACTGACAATGAGGGGCAAGTGAAAACTTGTTCCAAGAGGCAGATTTTTAAATAGTATCTTAAAAGGGGCAGAAATTCCAGGGATTAGCCCATTGATGGCTGATGGGCCAACTCGAGTTGGAAGAGCAGAACCTTGAGCAGAGAGGAGATCAGGGAGAAGGGATGTTATGAAGATGTTTGAAAAAGCTGAAAAAGAAGTCAGCTTTAGGCCTTGGGGTCTCTATGGCTATTATTCTTCAGCCTAAATTTCAAAATACCAGCAACAATTTTCTGCTTTTTCTTTCCAATATTGTCTCAACCATTATCAAGACCTTTGAATCTCCTTACGCAAATATAATGGCCATTGATAAGGCACAATAGACTTTATGTTTCCCACTTTTGTCTGGTACCAAGTTGTGGTGATATGCAATTACATAAAGCTGTCTTATACTTGCACTGCTGGTGTGGTTATTGTCAGTATAATTTAATAAACTAATATGTACACTAAGAGGTCTTGTCTCTCTGCAAGACGAACCTGGAAGGCTAGACTGTAGTTCTGGCCACCGGCTGGTTCGCTGCAAGCTCAACCTTCACTTCAAGCAAAAGCCCAGGAACAGTAAAGCCCCCAGAAAGAGGTTCAATGTTGGAAACCTGCAGTCAGACGAAGTGAAAGGAAACTTCCAGGCAAACCTCAAAGCAAAGCTCGAGGATGCAATCCACCTCACGGACTCGTCCCCTGAAACCCTCTGGGATCAGCTGAAGACCACCATACCGCAATCCACTGAAGAGATACTGGGCTTCTCCTCCAGGAAAAACAAGGACTGGTTCGACGAAAACAGCCAGGAAATCCAGGAGCTGCTGACAAAGAAGTGAGCTGCCCACCAGGCTCACCTTACAAAGCTGTCCTGGCCAGAGAAGAAACAAGCCTTCCGTCACACATGCAGCCATCTTCAGCGCAAACTCCGGGAGATCCAAAATGAGTGGTGGACTAGCCTCACCAAATGAACCCAGCTCAGCGCTGACATTGGCGACTTCAGGGGTTATTATGAGGCTCTAAAGGCTGTGTACGGCCCCTCACCCCAAGTCCAAAGCCCGCTGCGCAGCTCAGACAGCAAGGTCCTCCTCAGCGACAAGATCTCCATCCTCAACCGATGGTCAGAACACTTCCAATCTCTTTTCAGTGCCAACCGCTCAGTCCAAGATTCCGCTCTGCTCCAGCTCCCTCAACAGCTCCTAAGGCTAGAGCTGGATGAGGTCCTCACCCGGGAAGAGACATATAAGGCAATTGAACAACTGAAAAGTGGCAAAGCAGCAGGTATGGTTGGAATCCTCCCAGAGGTCTGGAAGGCTGGCGGCAAAACTCTGCATGCCAAACTGCATGAGTTTTTCAAGCTTTGCTGGGACCAAGGAAAACTGCCTCAGGACCTTTGTGATGCCATCATCATCACCCTGTACAAAAACAAAGGCGAGAAATCAGACTACTCAAACTACAGGGGAATCACGCTGCTCTCCATTGCAGGCAAAATCTTCGCTAGGATTCTCCTAAATAGAATAATACCTAGTGTCGCCGAGAATGTTCTCC
The DNA here is from genome assembly GCF_036971445.1 of Narcine bancroftii. Taxonomy (NCBI): domain Eukaryota; kingdom Metazoa; phylum Chordata; class Chondrichthyes; order Torpediniformes; family Narcinidae; genus Narcine; species Narcine bancroftii. The sequence continues at coordinate 77,762,605 of NC_091478.1, forward strand.
CAGAATCACAGTGCGGCTTTCGCGCAAACAGAGGAACTACAGACATGGTCTTTGCCCTCAGACAGCTCCAAGAAAAGTGCAGAGAACAAAACAAAGGACTCTACATCACCTTTGTTGACCTCACCAAAGCCTTCGACACCATGATCAGGAAAGGGCTTTGGCAAATACTAGAGCGCCTCGGATGCCCCCCAAAGTTCCTCAACATGATCATCCAACTGCACGAAAACCAAAAAGGTCGGGTCAGATACAGCAATGAGCTCTCTGAACCCTTCTCCATTAACAATGGCGTGAAGCAAGGCTGCGTTCTCGCACCAACCCTCTTTTCAATCTTCTTCAGCATGATGCTGAACCAAGCCATGAAAGACCTCAACAATGAAGACGCTGTTTACATCCGGTACCGCACGGATGGCAGTCTCTTCCATCTGAGGCGCCTGCAAGCTCACACCAAGACACAAGAGCAACTTGTCCGTGAACTACTCTTTGCAGATGATGCCGCTTTAGTTGCCCATTCAGAGCCAGCTCTTCAGTGCTTGACGTCTTGTTTTGCGGAAACTGCCAAAATGTTTGGCCTGGAAGTCAGCCTGAAGAAAACTGAGGTCCTCCATCAGCCAGCTCCCCACCATGACTACCAGCCCCCCCACATCTCCATCGGGCACACAAAACTCAAAATGGTCAACCAGTTTACCTATCTCGGCTGCACCATTTCATCAGATGCAAGGATCGACAACGAGATAGACAACAGACTCGCCAAGGCAAATAGCGCCTTTGGAAGACTACACAAAAGAGTCTGGAAAAACAACCAAATGAAAAACCTCATAAAGATAAGCGTATACAGAGCCATTGTCATACCCACACTCCTGTTCGGCTCCGAATCATGGGTCCTCTACCGGCATCACCTACGGCTCCTAGAACGCTTCCACCAGCGTTGTCTCCGCTCCATCCTCAACATTCATTGGAGCAACTTCATCCCTAACGTCGAAGTACTCGAGATGGCAGAGGCCGACAGCATCGAATCCACTCTGTTGAAATTCCAACTGCGCTGGGTAGGTCACGTCTCCAGAATGGAGGACCATCGCCTTCCCAAGATCGCGTTATATGGCGAGCTCTCCACTGGCCATCGTGTCAGAGGTGCACCAAAGAAGAGGTACAAGGACGCCTAAAGAAATCTCTTGGGGCCTGCCACATTGACCACCGCCAGTGGGCTGATATCGCCTCAAACCGTGCATCTTGGCGCCTCACAGTTCGGCGGGCAGCAACCTCCTATGAAGAAGACCGCAGAGCCCACCTCACTGACAAAAGACAAAGGAGAAAAAACCCAACACCCAACCCCAACCAACAAATTTTCCCCTGCAACCGCTGCAACTGTGTATGCCTGTCCTGCATCGGACTTGTCAGCCACAAACGAGCCTGCAGCTGACGTGGACATTTACCCCCTCCATAAATCTTCGTCCGCGAAGCCAAGCCAAAGTGACCTAGTGGTGTAATTACATATCACCACACAAGTAACAGAAGAAATTGAAACATTCTCTGTGAGAATGCAATTAAATATTTCCACTGAAAACTGAAGTGTCAGAGATACTAACAGACCACCCAAGATACATGAAAAAACATCTTAATAAAATAAAAAGCACAAAATGTGACCTTTCTTCACCTGTTTTACAAAAGTACAAGATTATTCAGTTGCAAGCACCATAAATTTTGTCTAAGACAGCACATATATCACATCAGTGGTTTGCTATAATTTGCATAGTTCCCCACTGTGTTGGGCTTCAACTTCTCTATTGCAAGATACACCCAATATGATTGCACCATCTGAAATGTGTGTTTTTGTTAAATTTTCAAATATAATTGTGTAATCTTGTTTTTGCTCTCTAAAATGTACATTCAAACTGATTGTTTTTGTGTCACTCTTATTCCCTTCATTTTGTCTACATTGGTCTGTACAGATTTGAGGTGGGGTTTTGGGAAAGGGATGGGTGTGTGGCATTGCAGTGAAAGACGGAAGTCTGCAGATGCTGTGATTGTCACAAAAGCACACAGAAATGGTGGAGGAACTCAGCTAGTCACGCAGCGCCCCTAGGATGTGAAGATATATTACTGACGTTTTAGGCCCGAGCTTCTTCAAGGAATAAGCAAAGAACAGGAAGGCGTCAGAATGAAACAATGCTGGCTGGGGGAGGAGTCCAGGCCAACAACAGATGTTAATTGGATATCATAAGAGGAGAGACCATTGATGGACAGTGTGAGCATTTTTTCCAATCCCCGATAAAGGGCCCAGGCCCGAAACATTGGCTACCCTTGTGTTCCTACGAATGCTGCACGGCCTGCTGAGTTTCTCTAGCACATTTTTGTATTACATTTGACCCCAACATCTGCTTTTTTCCAATTGGACTTCACATTAATATTTCCCTTTCACACAGAAAAAAATTCCCCAGACAATGGGCAAAAGCATAATGATCAAGTATTCATTGGATCAACTGCATTTTTAAAAATTACAATATGCAACACAAAGACCCTGACATATAAACTGATGATGACTAATTTCAAACAGAATCATTCAGGCGAAATTCACCAATAACCTCATTGGTAATCAATAGATGGGAGATCTTATTGAACAGACCTTGAGCATTTAGCTTCAAGAATTACACATAAACAGTACACCACTGTAGCTCGATCAATGACCACATGTAGACATGAAGAGCATGGCCAAAGACTTTAGTGTCCTGGAACCTCCTGCATGCTTCTGGCCCAGATCGAAGTCTGGAATTGAGGGAGGAGACTAGGGCTATTGGGAAACTACAGGGAGGAGTTACCAGGTCAGAGGTGGGCCAGCCTGAGCGGTCCAGTGAGGTACCCCACTTGCATTACCATGTTCCACCACATCCACATTTTAAAAATCAAAATCCTGGAGTATTTCTGAAATTCATCAAAGCCGATGTTTTTATTCATTATTGATAAGAAAAATCTGTAAGAAACCAGAGTGGTAAAATTTGGAGAAGAGGCATTGGTACCCATCTTGTGTTTTTGGAAAATGTTGAGTTCATCCTGAGAATAGCTTGGGGAAATTGGATCATGAAGTAAAGTGAAACATGGAAGTCTGCAGATGCTGGAGGAACTCAGCCAGTCTCGGATCATCCCGCGGAGACAATGATATATTAGTGACATTTCGGGCCTGAGCCCTTCTTCAAGCAATAAGCGAATGACAGAAAGGCATATGAATGTGATAGTACTGATCTATCACCAATGTATATAGTGTATATAGTTACAGTATCTAGACTGTGCTTACAGCGATTGGCTGCGAGCTAAGCCACGCCTACTGTCTGGGCCTTAAAGGGTTGTGTCCCTAGTCATTCCGGACTGGTTGGCCACCTGTGAAGAGCTCCTGTCTTTTGCTAATAAAAGCCTTGGTTTGGATCAACAAGTCTTTGATTCTTTCGACGAGCTCTACAATGAAGTGATGTGCTATGTACAAAATTAAAGGGACTGCTGAAGGGTTGCACCATTGAAGTTCTCAATGCTTCCTGTTTTGGTGGATAAGAGTATAAAAATAGCCCATATGTTCTGAGTCTATGCTTAAGAATACTGTTTGAAATGTGCTTGGCAATAAATGATGGCCTGCCAACTTTATTCACATCCCAAGAATAAATAGTAGGAGAAAAAAGTAACATTTTAGATTGAAGTGACACTGCATTTCATTCCAAAAGCCCTGGCAGGATCAAGAGTTTATTCTGTGGAAATTAACAAATTCATACAAGTTAATAAGACGGCTGATCATACTGGTTTGGTTCAGGTGCCCCTTTCACGGATGTTTTTGGAACTGTGGTTCCAGTCTCACGTTTCAAACCTAGCACAGCATCCAAGTTCTCCTTAAACAATACCAGTAATGTGATGGTTGATGCTGATTGAATTATTTCTGGAAAAGAAGATTGCGGGACAACAATGTTAGGGGTACACGTGTAGCATTAACCTACGAGTTACCTTTTAATCTTATTAAACTGTGTAAGTTGTTGTAGCTGCAGGAATATTATATGACTTAGTTCAAAAATTCATGCCTCATGATCTAAATAATAGGTATGTAAATTCATGTACTTTCAGTGAAGCTTTATTTAAACATATTTTCAACAAACAAATCATTCATGTCATGCTCATTTGTTGTTACACATATAATTGGAAGCAGTTAGGTCCTTTTATGTAAGAATGTGCTCTGCTGGCTTTGTTTGAGCCGATGTGTTATGCTATTAGTTTCATCTTTACTATACAAGGGAACATTTGGAAAGGAAGTGAAATCACAAGTTCCTGTTACTCTTTTACCTCTCCACTTTTTTTTTGTCACACCATCACTTTGGCATCTTGTGAAATAACAACTCAGGAAAAACATTCAACTCTTTTACTGTTGAAAGCACCACACATGTTGTTCTTGTAATGGGAGGATGCTAGCTACAACACATGTAGCACCTTCCCAAATAATCACAAAATGGGATTTTACAGCAATTCCACATTAAAAGAGATAATATTCCATTGAAGTTCTATAACAATATCGTGTTTAAGCAGCTTCAATGCCAATCATTGATACCTCATTCTCAGAGTATTTGTTTGCAATGGAACAATTATGCAATTTAAAAGTAAATTAGACTTAATTGTTGACAAGTCTTTAATACATTGGTATCATGGGTAGTGGTGATGGTTTGGGGTAAAATACCTTTTCTTTTTACTCTGGCTTATTCACAACAGAAGATCAGGTCCAGATTGAGGCCAAGTGATGCCCTAAGCGCAACCCAACAATGGTTCCCCCTCAACCCTTCCATTGTCTAACCCAGTGAATCTCAACCTTTTTTTTTCCACTCACATACCACATTAAGAGATCCCTGTGCCATTGGTGCTCTGTGATTAGTAAGGGATTGCTTAACGAGGTATGTGAGTGGGAAGGTTGAGAATCACTGCTCTTGACCCAATTGTTACTGAAATATTTTGCTTGAGAAAATTTGTCATTGGCCCATTTCCTTTGGAGTTATGAAACCGTGCTGGTAATTAACAAGACATTAAGACTCAATAAGTGTTGAATGTTAAGTAATATATTAAAAATTCCATTTTTCTCCGGGCCCCATTTTTGTGGGGCCCTAGTTCAGCTGCACCATGGTAAGTCCAGCACTGGTGCCCCTAGAACATACTTATTTTGCTTAATGGTTAATCCAGACCTCCATATGATCCCTTGAAGATTGGAATCTGTTGGCACCAGGTCCTGGAACTCTGGTTTCAAAGCACCAATTTGAGCGTGAAAAAGAGGGTCCAAGCTTGCAGTCACATGGATCAACATCGAGACAGCCTTTTGACATCCCAGGACTTAAAAAAAGTTAAGTCTCTGAAGCTCACAAACCATTTTCTTTTTTTTCTGGGGGTTAGAGGAGCAGGAGGAGAATGTGCAATCAATCATAGCTTGCAGGATTTACCAAATTTTAACAGTCCTTTCAATTCCACGGGATAGTCACTGCAGGAAATTTACTTTACAATTTAGATTTTCAACTTTTCAATCAATATAGAAATATCATATTGTTTTGAATTATCTTTAATTATGGGTTTCATTGAGTAGTTTTTAACTAATAAATAAAAAAATTTTTTACAACATAGAAAATATCAGCTGCTGAGGAAAGATTGTGTTTAATTTATTTGTTGCTTAGTTTTGAAATTAGTTCAAAGGTTGACCCTGCAGCACAGATAGAAAGGTAATTTGGCTCAATTGATGCATGACATTTTAACCCCTCTTCAATGCAAGTTTTTAAGTTGTTAAGAGGTAAACATTTCCAACTACCGGTCCTGGTCCAATTACCTCAATGCGATGGCCAAGAAAGCACACCAGCATCTCAACGTCCTCAGACGCCTGAGGAAATTCAGTGTGCCCCTCAAAAACTTCTGCAGATGCAACAATGAAGACATCCTATCAGGGTGCATCGCTGCCTGTTACACAAACTACTCTGCTCAAGACCGCAAAAATACTGCAGAGTTATGAAGGCCATCTCAAACCATTACACAAATATCTCTCCCCTCCCCATCTACATTTTCCCACCACCTCAGGAAAGCAGCCAACGTGTTCAACCCTAACTGCTCTCTCTGCTCTCTACTCCCGTGCACCATCAGCTTCTTGCTTTTATCATAGTCCTGAATGAACCTCACACTAGTAAAATAATGTTGCCTATGCTCTGTTCCAACCAATCCCGCTCTGCAATTCTAAACTGTGACCTGTTGCATTATGGATCAACATGCTGGAGTATCCAACATGAACTTTCTCACTGTTCCGCTGCACATGTGACAATAAACTTGAATGACGATTAATGTGATTGGCTCATCTTTCTAATCTTTTCTCCTAATACACTTGCCTTGATTCCTTTTAAATGCTTGATCCTATCTAACTCATCTATTGCACGATTATTACATTCAACATTGTAACCACGATGTTCCTCCCCCAACTTCCTTTTGTGACCTTGTATTACAAGCTAGAATTCCTACAAATAAAAACATCTTTCCCAAATCAAATGCTTCATCAAGTTAAAGGCCCCCTTGAGGGGACTCTCAGGGAAAGGATCCTCTGATTGTTTGGTCTTTTCTAATAGCTATAACTTCAGTCCTGTTAAAAGCTCTGGAAAGATTATTTTGCATCTTATTCAAAAATCAATGACCAGATTTGAGCACAGTATTCTGATATGAATCAGCAAAGATTTAAAATTACTTCATTTATTTTCCATTTTCCTCTATGGACTCAACAAGCAGGACTCTGGTTTTAATGAATTATCTGTACAGAGGTCTATTTCTAATTTATTGTCATCTGATTGTATAAGTACAACCCGACAAAACAGCGTTCTCCGGTCCTTGGTGCAAAACATGTAGACGTACAACCAGGAATAACACACTGTAGAGCTCGTCGAAAGAACCAAAGACTTGTTGATCCAAACCAAGGCTTTTATTAGCAAAAGACAGGAGCTCTTCACAGGTGGCCGACCAGTCCGGAATGATCTGACCTGGCTAGGGACACAACCCTTTAAGGCCCAGACAATAGGCGTGGCTTAGCTCTCAGCCAATCGCTGTAAGCACAGTCTAGATACAGTAACTATATACACTATGTACATTGGTGATAGATCTGTACTATCACACACACACATACAGACAAATAATACATATGCAGTCAAGTATTTAATCTATAAAAATTAATAAATAAATAGTTTTGTACAAATGAGAGTTTTGCCCACAAAATGTACTAAAAATGCACAAGCACAGGCCCTTTGGCCCAGCTTGTCCATGCTGACCAATGTGTCTTCCTGAGAGTCCAACTTCCTTGCATTTGGTCTTCATCCCTTCAGGCCTTTCCTGTCCATGAACCTGTCTAAATATCTTTTAAATGTTATAATTGTATCCACCTCTTCCACACCTTCTGACCACTTGCTCCTTATACCACCACCCTGTGTGTGGAAAATGGTCAAAACACTCGGTCCTTTTGGTTTAAAAAAAATCTACCCCTTCTCATTTTAAATCTACATCCTCTAATTTTAGACTTCCCTACCTTGGAAAAAACCTTATGCAATCCATCTTAAATATTCTACAAGGTCACCTGCCAGCTTCTTACACTCTTGGGAACATTTTTGTAAATGTTTTCTGCATCTTTTCTAGCTTAATAATATCTCTTCTATAATATTGCAACCAGAGCTACATGCAATATTCCAGATGTGGACACACCAGCATCTTGTACCATTGTAACATGATAATTCAACGCTTGTACTCAATACACTTTCCAGTGAAGGCAAGCATGCCATATACTTTCTTCGCCACCTTATCTACACGTCACCATTTTCAGGAAACTATATACATGTATTCCAAGGGATCTCTGTTCTACATCATTCCCTAAGATCCTGTCACTTACAGTGTTTGTCTTACCCTGTTTTCACTTCCCAAAATCCAATATTTCATACTTGTCCATGTAAAATCTCAACTGCCTTTCCTTGGTTAAGGTTTCAAGTTCATCTAGACCAGTGGTTCTCAACCTTTTTCTTTCCACTCATCACATTGCACCTTAAGCAATTCCTAGGCCATCAGTGCTCTGTGATTAGTAAGGGATTGCTTCAAGTGGTATGTGAGTAGGAAGGGAAGGTTGAGAATCACTGCTCTATACCCAATTGTTACAGAAATATTTTGCTTGAGAAAAATTATCATTAGCCCCTTTTCTTTGGAGTTATGAAACCATGCACATAATAAATCAATTAGGTAGAATTAAAACAGTTTTTAAATCTTTTCCTTTCCACCCACATACCACCGTAAGCAATCCCTTACTAATCACAGAGCACCTATGGCAATAGGGAATACTTAAAGTGGCATGTGAGTGGAAAGAAAAAGGTTGAGAACCACTGTCCTAAACATTTCCCCTTTCACAGCCTTGTTTGAATCTTGCCCATCCTCAATGGAAAAAGCCTATTGACATTTACTCTATTCCCCCTTCATAATCTTAAACACCTCTATCAAATCTCCCCTCATTCTTATAAGCTCCAGTGAATAAAATCCTAACCTGTTTAACCTTTCCTAGTAAATCAGTCCCTGAAATCTGGGCAAGATCCTAGTAAATCTCCTCTACACTCTCTCTCCATTTTACTGATATCCTTCCTGTAGTAAAGGGGGAGCCACAGATGTTTCAGAACTATGGCCGATTTGTACACCCTATAACTATCAACCAACACATCTTTGGGAAATGGGAGGAAACTAGAGCATCTGGAAGAAATGCAAATGGTCACAGGGAAAGCATGCAAACACATCACAGTCAGCAATGGAGAGAAGAATTCAATCTGGACCGCTGGAATTGACCTTTAAGAAATCTGTTGGCGGAGGAGAAGAAGCTGTTTGTAACATTGAGTGTGTGTCTTCAGGTGCCTGCACCTCCTTCCTGATGGTAGCAGTGAGAAAAGGGCATGATCTGGGTAGTGGGGGTTCTTAATGATAGAGGCTGCTTTTTTGAGGCACTGTCTCTTAAAGAGGTCCCTAATGGAGTGAAAACCAATGCCCATGATGGCGCTGGCTGAGTTTACAACCATCTGTCACCTGCTCCTGTCCTAGGCATCGGCACCTCCATACCAGGAAGTATATGAGGCCATGGACAGACAGAGTTGTCATCTATTGTACTTGGTGATCCTGTTATGACTTCCTCTACATCAGAAAGATTTGATGCTGACTGGGATTATAGAGCTCGTCGAAAGAATCAAAGACGTTGATCCAAACCAAGGCTTTTATTAGCAAAAGACAGGAGCTCTTCACAGGTGGCCGACCAGTCCGGAATGATCCGACCTGGCTAGGGACACAACCCTTTAAGGCCCAGACAGTAGGTGTGGCTAAGTTCTCAGCCAATCGCTGTAAGCACAGTCTAGATACTGTAACTATATACACTATATACATTGGTGATAGATCTGTACTATCACAGGGATATCATTGAGCACCTTTGCTCTGTCCAACGATTTCAATTCAGCACCCCACTCCCACACAGACATTCATGTTAGCAGCCTCATGCATTGCCAATCTGAGCCCGTCCACAAATTCGACGCAGAGCACCTAATACTCTGTCTGGATACTCTCCAACCAGACAGCATTAATATCGGCTTCTCCTGTTCCCATTTGGCCCCTCCTGTCTCTTTCTTTATCCCTCTTTCTGATGTCCTCCTTCCTATCTCTTCCCAGCTTTTAAAATTTCTGCCCTCCCACCCATATCCATGTATGACCTCTTGCCTGTGGGCCTGCGCTCCTCCCCAGTCTCTCACCCCAAGATTTTATCCAGGCCACCTCTTGCATTTTGCTCATATCTTGATGAAGGAATCAGGCCTAAACGCAGGTTATGTACCTTTGCTACATTTAGAATGCTGCGTGACCTGCTGAGTTTCTCCAGCATCAGTATATTATTTTTATAAACTTTGCTTTTAATTATTTCTTGGTGTTTTTTTTATTTTAAATTTAGACACAGGACGGTAACAGGCCCTTTCAGCCTTCAACCCCATGCTGCCCAATTTACCCCCAACTGACCTACAATCCTGAACACCTTTTTGAAGGATTGGGAGGAAACCAGAGCTCTCTGGGGAAAACCCACATGAGGAGAACGTACAAATTCCTTTAGACAGCACGGGATTTTAACCCCAGTCCAGATTGCTGATGGCTGTAAAGTGCTATACTAACCACACCACCCTAATTTTTTTAAGAAAATTTCTCTTTAAATTTTACAGCAAATTTTACAGTTTCCAAATGTTCTTGAATATTTTCTCAGTAGTTCTGGGCCAAAACCTATGCAGGGTAATGTGCTGATTGAGACTTAGAACCATAGGACTCTACAGCACATAAAAACAGGCCATTCGGCCCTTCATCTGTGCCAAAACATCATTCTGCTAGTCCCACTGACCTGCACCCATTCCATAACTGTCTAGATCTTTCCCATCCATGTATCTATCCAATTTATTCTTAAAACTTGAGTGAGCCCACATTTACCACATAAGATGGCAGCTCATTCCACTCTCCTACCACTCTGCCACTCTGAGTGAAGAAGTTCCCCCAAATGATCCCTCTAATCCTTTCCCTTTTCACCCTAAAGCCATGTCCTCTCGTCTTTCTCTCTCCTCATCTAAATGGAAAGAGCCCACTCACATTTCCTCTCTCTATATCCTTCATAATTTTGTAAACCTCTATCAAATCTCCCCTCATTCTTCCCTGTAACTCAACTCCTGAAGACTCGGCAACATCCTGGTAAATCTTCTCTGTCCTCCTTCAATCTTCCTGGAGTTAGGCAACAAGAATTGTACACAATATTCCAAATTTGGCTTCATGAATTTCTTATACAACCTCACTATAACCTCCCAAAACTTTGATTTATGAAGGCCAAGATGCTAAAAGCTTTCTTTACAATCCTGTCTACCTGTGACACCACTTTCAGGGAATTGTGCATCTGTATTCCCAGATCCCTTTGTTCCTCTGCACCCCTCAGTGCCCTACCATTTACTGTGCATGTCCTACCTTGGTGTGTCCTTCCAAAATGCAACACCTCACACTTATCTGCATTAAATTCCATCTGGTATTTTTCAGCACATTTTTCTAGTTGGCCCAGATCCCTCTGTAAGCTTTGAAATTCTTCCTCATTGCCCACAACACCTCCAATCTTAGTGTCATCAGCAAACTTGCTGATCCAATTCACCATATTATCATCCAGATCATTGATATAGACAACAAATAACAATGGTCCCAGTACCGATCCCTGAGGCACACCACTAATCGCAGGCCTCCAGTCTGAGAAGCATCATCCACTACCACTCTCTGAAATTCAGCCAATTTCAAATTCAGTTCACAACTTCACAACTTGTGCATGGATACCTAATGTCTGAACCTTCTGAACTAATCTCCCATGTGGGACCTTGTCAAAGGCCTTACTAAAGTCCACGGAGACAACATCCCCAGCCTTTCCTTCATCTACTTTCTTGGTAACTCCTCAAAAAACTATGATTCATTAAACACGACCTACCACACACAAAGCCATGCTGACTATCCTTAATCAACCCTGTATATCCGATCTCTCAAGCACCCTCCAATCATTTACCTACTGCTGAAGTCAGGGTCACTGGCTTGTGATTTCCTGGTTCATTTTTGGAACCTTTTTTAAACAACGAAACAACGAGCTATCCGCCAATCCTCCGGCACCTCACCTGTGGCTACGGACATTTTAAATATTTCTGCCAGGGCCCCTGCAAATTCTACACTAGTCTCCCTCAAGGTCAGAGGGAATATCATGTCAGGCCTGGGGGATTTTTACCTTTATTCACTGTAAGGTAGCAAGTACCTCCTCCTCTTTAATCTCTATTATATGTTCCATGCCACTATTGCTTGTTTCCCTTCCTTCCTTATACACAATGCCAGTTTGCTGAGTAAATACTGATGCAAAAACACTGTTTAAGGTCTACATTTCATTAGGCTCCACACATAGGCAACCACTCTGATCTTCTAGGGGGCTAATTTTATCCCTTATTCTTAACATAATTCAGGTTTAACTTCACGTTATCTGTCAAAGCAATCTCATGTCTTCTTTTTTCCTTCCTGATTTCCTTCTTGAGTATTTTCTTAAATTTTCAATACTCTTCTAGTACCTCATTTGCTCCTTGTTGCCTATACTTAGTATATCCCTCTCTCTTCCTCTTAACCAGATTGCTAATATCCCTTGAAAATCAAGGTTCCCTGTGCCTGTTAATTTTGTCCTAAATCCTGAAAGGAACATGCAAACTCTGCACTCTCAAAATTTCGCCTTTGAAGGCCTTCCACTTCCTTAACACACACTTGCCGGAAAATAACATATCCCAATCCACTCTTCCTAGATCCTTTCTCATTTCCATAAAATTGGCCTTTCTCCAATTTAGAATCTCAACTCTGGGACCAGACCTTATCCAAAATGAACTTGAAACGAATAATATTATGGTCACTGGACCCAAAATATTCACTTACACACACTTCTGTCACCTGACCTGTCTGGTTCCCTAATAAGAGATCAAGTATTGCATCCTCTCTCATTGGTGCCTCTATATATTGATTTAGAAAACTTTCCTGAACAAATTTGACAAACTCCAAGCCATCCAACTTTTTTTTTACAGTATGGGAATCCCAGTCAATATGTGGAAAGTTAAAATCTCCTCTTATCACAACTTTCTGTTTCTTGCATCAGTCTGCTATCTCTCTATTTTCTCCTTCGATTCTCTCTGATTATTAGGCAGTTATAATACAAATCCATGAATATGGTCATACCTTTCCTGATCATCAGCACCTCACATATGGCCTCTGTAGATGAGCCCTCTGGGCTGTTCTGTCTAAGCACAACTGTGATATTTTCCCTAACTCGCAATGCTACTCCTCCCCCTTTCATCCCTCCCCCTCTATCACGTCTGAAACAACAGAAGCCCGGAACATTGAGCTGCCAGTCCTACCCCTCCTATAAGTCTCACTTATAGCAATTATGTCATAATCTCATGTGCCAATTCACACCCTAATCTGTCTTTCCTTGCATTGAAATAAATACACCTGAGAATATTTCTATCGTGTACAAACCTTTATCCTCCTCCGCCACTATCTATTCTAACACTCTGGTTCCCAATCACCTGCCAATTGAGTTTAAACCTCCTGGAGCAGCACTAACAAACCTACCCACAGCAGTTCAGGTGCAATCCATCAGGTGAAAAGGTCCCACCTTCCTTGGAACAGGCCCAATTGTCCAGGAACATGAAGCACTCTCTCCTGCACCATCTCATTAGCTACATATTTAGCTGCATTAACTTCCTATTTCTAGCCTCGCTAGCATATAGACTGGGTAGCACTCCTGAGATCACAATCCTGGAGGTCCTGTCCTTCAACTTTGCACTTAACTCCCAAAACTCTCTTTGCAGGACCTCTTCATCCTCCCTACCCACATCATTGGTCTCTACATGGACCACGACATCTGGCTGCTCACCCTCCCTCATGAGAATAGAGAACGCGATCTGAGATGTTGCAGACCCTGGCACTAGGGAGGCATCGGACCATCTGGGATTCTCAATCTCTCCCACAGATCCTCTCATCTGTCCCTCTAACTATTGAATCCTCTTTTCCTTCCTTCCTTTCTGAGCTGAGGGTCCAGTTTCAGTGTCTCTCTCTCTCTCTCTCTCTCTCTCTCTCTCTGTCTATTCCCTTTCTCTCTCCTGATAGTCACTCAGCTGCCTGTCTCCTGATGTTTGGGGGTGACTGTCTTCCTGAAACTCCTCTCTGCAGCTAGATGCACCTTTTGCAGGTGTAGTCATCATGGACAATTGTGCTGCCCCAGATTTCCCACATCCTGCAATTGGAGCAATCTACTGCCCTAGCCGATTCCATTACCTAATTTGATTAAAGGCATTGAAGCCTTTCAATGTTAAATGGCCATGGGTGTGGAGCATTAGCTCATGTGACCTTCTGCATCCAGGTCAAGTCACAGAAGGCAGGTGAGGATCATGGGCATGGCAAGTCCATTTGGCCCTTTAATTTAGCCAGTTTAGTTCAGCATCAGTTTTCCAGGGGTGGAAAATTCCAAAGATCCATAATGCTCAGAAATGAAAATCCTCATCATATTGGTCTATAATCTAATGATGCCCCCAATTCTAGCCCAGGAAATATCATCACTAGATCTACCTTAATAAGCACCCTCAACATTATATATTTCAATAAGATCATTCTTCTAAACCTCAGACTGTGCTCAATTATTTTCATAAAATAATCCCAGAAATCAACCTAGTGAACCTTTTCTGCAGTCAAGGAAAATACATCTTTCCTTTGATAATAATATTAAAGCTGCACATATTGTTCCAGATCTGATTTTCAAATTTAAATTTAGACATACAGCATTAACAGGCCATTTCAGCCCACGTCCATGCTGCCCAATTTACACCCAATTAATCTACATCCTTGGTACGTTTCAAATGATGGGGGGGAAACCAGACACGGGGAGAATGTACAAACTCCTTACAGACAGCGCGGATTCAAACCCAAGTCCCAGTCGTTGGCAGCTGTAAGAGTGTTACTCTAATTGTTACCCCAACTGTGCCTCCCCGATCTCAAAGCCCTGTAATAGTTATGGGAAGAAAAAAACATCTGACAACCTTTGGCAGAATATTCCAAGACATATAGATACATTTAAAACTCTATATTTTTTAAAGTAACAATTATTTTAAAATTAGTTAAACTTTTAAATACTGTACAAATAAATGAAAAACAGTGAGTAAACAAATTAAGTTCTAATGGTCTTAAAACTTGAAATGTTACTCTATTTGACTTTGTGGAGATGTTGCAGACCTGCTAAATTTTAATCTCCATTTTCTATTTTTATTTTAACCTTACAGCAGCTGCTGTTTGTTGATTTTCATTTATTCTAGAAAGACTTCCCTTTGTACTTCATCTCTTTTACAATAAAGCCCAAAATTCCAATTGGCTTCCCAATATCTTATATCTGAATGTTACCTTAATTGTGAAAAGATGCTCAAGACTGATGGGAAGCATTTCTTGTATGACAAAAAGGAACACTATTGCTAATAAAGCGCCCTTATTTCCTTTCTCTAATTTCTTTCACCCTGCTTCTCAGAGAAGTTATTAATACTTGGTTAAAAACAATTTCTGTGATCTTGCCACCTGGCTGTTGTTTGACTGTTAGATGATCACCAATTTGGTCATGTACACAGTAATAGCAAAATGCAATTTCTGCCGCGCCCCCCCCCCCCCCCCGACCCCCGCCATCAAAATCATCTGGGATATTGTGTTCGACTGAAGCATTAATTTCATCTTCACAGAGATCAAGACCTGCTGGTTTTTACAGTCAGGCTTTTTTTAAATAGTGAAATTATCTGCCATCGACATCTGTTTTCTGACAAATTCTATAATAGCAAACACTACATAAGTAACATTAAACAGGAAAGTCTGCAGTTGCTGTGATTATAATGCAATACAAAATAGTGCTGGAGAAACTCAGCAGGTCACATGGCATCTAAAGGATGCAAAGGGATATAACTAAGCTTTTGAACCCAAGTCCTTTCTCAAGGTTTTGTGCAGTGCACTATGTAAATACTTGTGGGTTTAGAAAGCTCAAAATATGAAGCTACCGAAGCATTTTCAGGATATGAAACAAGATAATTTTAGGCCACATAATGAATGCAAGTGTCAATTTCAAATTATATTTTTTAATTAAAAATTCTTTAAATTTAGCTTTCTCTTGGTTGTTGTCTGTCTACTTCTAGGTCTCTTTTTTGGTGAGAATTACCAGTACTACCTTGCCTTTTACCTAGGGGATAAAAGAAAGAATATTGAAGATGGAGTTTCACTGTGTAACTGGCAAGGATCCCAGGATATTGTGGCCTTATCAACATGGCATAATTGAATACAAGTTACTATCAATGGGATAGTCAAGCAAACATTAGCAGACACACTACTGAGATATCAGTTGAAAATACCTATTAACATAAGACTCTATTAAACATTAATAGCCCAAATATAAAAATTCTATTACATTTTCAAAAAGTCTTGTTCCTTTTTTGTTTCCATCTACAAAAAAGGAACCAACATCTACAGTGGTACAAGTGTAAGCAAATGAACAAGGTAGCAGCATCTTGCTAACATGCTATATTCTATGACTGTAACCTCTAGTATCAAATCATCACATACTTCTTTGTTTTCCCTCCATACTCAAGTGAGCCTGAAGCCGACTGCAGTTTCTCTATTGTTAACCTTTATAAAATCACTGGAGGAGGAAGACAGGAACGAAACATAGGAGGCTCCCTGTAGGTGCTAGAGTATAAATGTTTACTGTCCCATTATATTAGATATTCATCATTTGTCAGAACATTTCAAACAAAGGACATACCAGTATTTTTTCTTCTGATTTACACTTCACCATTGAAGTGACTCTCTTCATAAATTCTACTTTTTTTGGCTGTAAAATCTTGGTTATGTGTTCTGTAAACAAACAAAAAGCCATAAAGCATTGAGAAAGAGATGAGATTTTCTAAATTACAACCTGGCCAACAGGACTGTCTATTATTGCAATGTGCACAAGATTGGTTAAATAGTCAAAATTTGCAAGGTAGAATGTGGGCTTCAGTGAAACGTATCTCTCCTCTCTCCCCTGTGCAATAGAAGCAGATTCCATTTTGATGGTCGAAAGATCAGTGGCACCCATGAACAGGAAGCCATGTTAGTTAAATGATGGCAATGTTCCAATAATTGTTTATAAGTGTGGGCATATAGCAGTAAATCACGAAAATCTGTAGACAGTGCGGTTGAAGTAAAAGCACAATGTTCAGCTGGTCAAACGGAGTCCTTTATATAGCAAAAGTAAAAATACATAACCAATGTTTCAGGCTTGAGCCCTTCATCAATACCTTGCCAAGAATGATCCAAAGGGCAAAAATTGAAAAAGTAATTTTTAGCTTCTTATTCACTATCTGGTGACTATGTCTCTAATCACATTTTCAAGGAGAGGTCCTCTACTAACAGATTATTCTACTCTTGGCTTCTGCTTTTAAACCTGTCATGCATACTTCTGTAAAGAAGCCACTTCCTGTTGTCTCAAGTACATTAATTTACCGACACAATATTACTTAAAAAAGGTAAATGTCGTTCAGGTAAAGGTATCCATGAACATTGTCCTTTCAATTGTTTTGGCAATTTTATCTTTAAAAATAAACTTTGACTTAAGTGTAACTGGTAGAAATTACAGGATAGCTGAGATTAAATGGAGATTGCTGCTGGATATGTTGACACCTCAGGAGAGGCACCCAAGAGTCTGTTGACATTTTTTTTTAAATCACTCTAATAACACCATCTAAACATAAATTGTGGAACCTTTGTCCAGTCTCAGATTTGGCTACTAAAATTAGAGGGGCAGTACAGTTGGTGTAGCGGTTAGCGTAAGACCTTTACAGCGCCAACGATTTGGACCAAGGTTCAAATCCCACACTGTCTATAAGGAGTTTGTATGCTCTCCCCTTGTCTGCCTGGGTTTTCCCTGGGGGGCTCTACCCACCATTCAAAACATACCACGGGTGTAGATTAAGTGGGTCTAAATTGGGCGGCACAGACTTGTGGGCCGAAATGGCCTGTTACCATGGTGTATGCGTAATTTATAAATTTTAATTAAAACTAAAAATGCGAGAGGTACAGAAGAGGTTCTATTTACTGCCTGAATTACCCTGATTTTTTTTTTAGTGGGGGGGGGGAATTAATATTTCTTAATAAGCTTAAGCTGCTTCTTAACCCTTTGGATTCCATGTTGCAGTTTTGAGGGTCTACCAACAAGCGCATATAGTGATACCCAACCACCAGCTGGTTCGTACTGGTATTTGCACTATAGTTTAACCATGGGCCCAGACACAGAAAGGTTAAAAACAGAGTCCAAAGGATGAAGGATGCAATTATTGTTTATCATTTCTGTATAAGAAGCACATGGACATGAAGGATCAGCAACACGACATTCATGGATATAGCTCAAAACACCAATGTACAACTCACTAATCCTATCCATCAGAAATGCAAGAAAACCTGTAGCCAACCACAGTGAATGAATGCCCTTGAGGAATGTTGCAGCAGAGCTTCATTTTCTTGCTTGATTTTGGACTGGGGTATGAAAGAATTCAATTGAATTAGTACATGTACTGAGCGTGCAGGACAAAGTGTTACATAGAGGGTACAAAGAGAAAAGCAATGCAAGGCACACACATGTGCAATGCACCAACATTTTTTACTTGCTTCAGCCAAACAGTTTGCGAGAGACACCAACTACAGCTGAGTTCCTCCAGCATTTATGTGTTTTTTACTTCAGCCTTCTGTACTTTTTTCCTGAAGGTAGCAATTAGAAGAGAAACACAGAAGACTGCAGATGCTGGAATAAGAGTCCTGATGAAGAGTTCTGGGATCAACCATTCTTTTCCTCCCACTGACACTGCTTGACCCATTGTGCTTGCCAGCAGCTAGAAGAGGATGCGACCAGGGTGACAGGGGGCCTTTTGCTGCTTTCTTGAGGCATTATCTTTTGCTCACAAACTGCCCGTTCAACAGTCTTATAACAGTAGGAAAGAAACATTCTTGAATCTGGAGTCGTGCATTAATTATACAGACTGACTTTGTGCTGTTCTCCATTGCAGGAGGCAAAAGATGCTCTCACTTGGCAAATGTAACCTCAAAGTTTTGCTTTTAAAATGATGTGGAATCGATATAAAAGTGTGGCGGCACACCGGAGGTTTGGTCGAACCGGTTGGGGAGGTTCTAAGTGACGTCATGATGTCAGAATGCGATGACGTCATTTGGTACGTGCAAGGTTTTAAAACGCTGTGTGTGACTGAGTAAACTGCTTTTACTGAACTTTGACTCGACTCCATCTGATCATTTTCTCGTTCTTCATTTCGCACTGTGACACAGTTGCTACAAAAGCATATTATTTCATAAATTTTTATTTATTAACGATATTTGAGCAGCATGAACACTTGAATTACCAAGTCATAGAAACCGATGGACCAACTGCTGGAAAAAAAGTACGTTTAGATTTGGCACTTGATGTTCAGCATGGACCTGGTGTGCCGAATGGCTCGTTTCTGTGCTCCATGACAATTCATTTCATCCAAGATGGGCACAAATATACATTCACAGGTGTGATGAGACCAAATCCTGAAAATCTATTGAGAGTTCAATTACAAAATATCATGTCCCTTAATGTAAAAATTACAATGCTAATGTTCACCAATCTTGTTAATTATTTAAGTGCTTTAGCATGACAAGGCAAACCTGAAGATTATTAATCCTTGAAGGGGCAGTTCATTTTACCTTTGCATTAGAAGTGTATGCTTCATCTTCCTACCCCTAGTCATGCTCTATTGCAATGTAATTTGCCTGTCTCTTACGCCAGGCAAAGTTTAGATTTTGTTTCAGATCTCAACATCTGCAGTCTTTCATAAAATTCTTTAGTATTTGTCACCTATGGATAGAAATGCAATTGAGTACATTGGTCATTGTATTCTGAATCTGGTAGTCTGGTGAAGTGAGTACATCGATAAATCTGAATGGAAGCAATTTAGTGAATGAAGTAAAGCGGACAGTTGCAGGTATTATGTACTCTAATGGTTGGCATATTGGTGTCATTCCTTGATGAAGAGGTGTATGTTGAGTCAAAGCCTGACTCCATAATTTGTGGTTCCACTGCTCGAGGTCTACCTGGACTCCAATGATGAGAAAGACATGGTGGGAGTTGTCTATAGGCCACCCAATAATAATATCACAGTAGCAAGGGCAATAAGCCAGGAAACATCAGAGGCATGCAAGGATGGAAAAGCAGTTATTGTGGGGAACTTTAACATGCATACAGACTGGGTGAATCATGTTGATCGTGGCAACCTTGAGGAGGACGTCTCAGAATGCAGACGTGATTGAACAGCATGTTACTGAACCTACAAAGGAATATGTCATCTTGGATCTGATCCTGTACAATGAGACAGGTAAAATTAGTAACCTTATAGTTGGGGATCTACTTGGATAGAGTGATCACAGTATAATCGAATTTCTGATATAAATGGGTCTAAAACCAATGTGCTGTGCCTAAACAAGGGAAACTATAAGGGGATGGCCAGGATTGACTGGCAATGCAGGCCATATGGTTGAGGAATAGAGGAAGACTTTGTAATGCGCGTCGAAAGAACCAAAGACGTTGATCCAAACCAAGGCTTTTATTAACTAAAAGACTGGAGCATATCACAAGTAGGTCGACCAGTCCAGAATGACCTGGTCTGGCTAGGAGCAATCCTTTAAGACCTGCCAGTAGGTGTGGCTACACTATCAGCCAATCACAGTCATCCTACACTACTATCTCTACATACGTACATATACACATTAGTGATAGAAACTATCACAGACTTTCAAAGAGATTTTTCACGGTGCTCAAACAAAAGTATATTCCAGTTAAAAGCAAGGACAGTAAGGGTGGGGACAGCCAGACATGGATAACAATGGGAAAAAAAGGAAGGCATCAAACTAAAAGCCTGTGCATACAAAATCTCCAAGAGTAATAGGAAACTTTAAAAAGCAGCAAAAAGCCATGAAGTGAGGAATAAAGAGAGGGAAGGTAGATTATGAAAAAGATTAACACAAAATAAAAAGGACGTAAAAGTTTTCATAATTATAATCAAGTGGAAAATGGTGGCTAGAGTGAAGGTTGGTCCCTTAGAGGATGAGAAGAGGGAACTGATATTGGGGAATGAGGAAATGGCTGAGACTTTTATGTCAGTTTTCACTGTGGAGAAAACATCAACCATGCCAAAGGCAGAGGTCATCGATGTGATGGGAGGTGAGGACCTGGGTATAATAGTCATCACTAAAGAGGTAATACTGAAAAGAACTTGAGGGTCTAAAGACAGATAAATCCCTGGTCACAATCAAATACATCCCAGGGATGGCAGAAGTTATAGTCGAGGCTTTGGTGAAAATTTACAAAAATTCTCTGGACTCTGTGCTGGTCCTGGCAGATTGGAAGACTGTGAATGTCACACCACTATTCAAAAAGGGATGTGGGCAAAGCCAAGGAACTATTGGCCAATTAGTGTAACATCCGTAGTTGGGAAAATGCTTGAAGTGATCATTAAAGAGAGTGCGGTATTGGGAACAAAATGGATCCATCAGGCAAACTCAGCAAGGGCAGGTCCTGTTTGACAAATTTACTGGAGTTCTTTGAGGATATAATGAGTGTGGGAGATAGAGGGGAGTAGATGGACATCGTTTACTTAGATTTCAAGGCGGCATTCTATAAGATGCCACGTAAGAGACAAACACAAGGATGCATAGAGTTAGGGTTATGTATTATCATGAATAGAGGATTGGCTAACCAATAGAAAGCAGAGAGATAGGATACATGGGTGTTTTTATGGTTGGAAATCAGTGGTGAACAGGATGCTGCAGGGGTTGGTGCTGGGCCTGCACGATATACAATCTGGAAGAGGGGACAGAGTGCAATTCATCTAAGTTTGCTGATCGCACTAAATGGAGTGGAAAATCAAATTGTGCAGAGGTTATGGAGAGTCTGCAGAGAGATAAAGAATAAGTAAAGTGAATGGGCAAGGGCCTGGCAGATGGAGTACAATGTGACATTATCCACTTTGGAAGGAAAAATGGAAGATCAGATCATTATTTAAATGGAAAGCAATTGCAGAAGGACTTGAAAGTGTTTGATTTATTGTCAGAGTATATACATGACAACACATACAACCCTGAAATTCTTATTCCTGAAGGTGAGGCAGAATTACCACTTGTTGGCAGTTTTTAAAAAAAAACTGTACACAACATACACATGTAAACAAATAAAGAATTGTAAACAGACAGCAAAATGTAAGCAAATTGACTGATGTAAGCAGATTGAGTCGGCTGGGTCTGTACTCACTGGAATTTAGAAGAATGAGAGGAGATCTTATAGAAACAGATAAAATTATGGAAGGCATAGATAAGATAGAACTAAGTTGTTTCCATTGGTGGGGAGACCAGAATTAGGAAACATAACCTCAAGATTCAGGGTAGTAGATTTAGGATAGAGATGAGGAAGAACAGCTATTCCCAGAGGGTGGTGAATATGTGGAAT
The DNA here is from genome assembly GCF_036971445.1 of Narcine bancroftii. NCBI lineage: Eukaryota > Metazoa > Chordata > Chondrichthyes > Torpediniformes > Narcinidae > Narcine > Narcine bancroftii. The sequence goes on from NC_091478.1 coordinate 77,784,752, forward strand.
TTGCTGCCCATTGAAGCAGTGGAGGACACCTCAGTGAATATATTTAAGACAAGGTTGGATAGATTTTTACAGAGTAGGGGAATTAAGGGTTATGGGGAAAAGGCAGACAGGAGCCTATCATCAGATCAGCCATGATCTCATTGAATGGCGGAGCAGCCTTGATGGACTGGATGGCCAACTCCTGCTCCTCTTTCTTATGATCTTATACATATTTCCACATTCTTCTTTGGAGTGAATTCAAAAGAGCTGGAATGGTTCTGGCATTAGAAACTTTGCTCCAGCAAAATACTGCCTTGTCTGTGGGTGTTTGTGTGCCATGATAGGATGCTGAGGCATTGGGCATACTTAAATTCATAGGTCAGGACACACAGTGTAAATGATGGGATATTAAAATTGGAACTTCTATAACACTGGGGTTTGGCTGCATTTTGAATATTGTGTGTGGTTGCATAGGAGAGAGTGCAGAGAAAATTCACCAGACTATTGCTTTGATTGGAGGAGTTTAGTTATGTGGGGAGATTGGAGAAGATGGGATTGTTTTCCCCAGAGTCAAGGAGGACAATGAGTGACCTGATCAGGGGACATAAAATTATGATAAGTAGAATCTTTTTACCGTTGCTGTGGTATCAAAACAAGAGGTCATCAGATGAAGGTGAGAAGAAGGAGTTTTAAAGGGAACTTGTGGGGAAAGTTTTCAAAAAACAGAGTGTTGACACCTGGAATATGCTGCCAGGGATGTCGTGGAGACAGAGATAATCTCTAGGTTAAAGAGGCATTTAGACAGGCACTTAAAGAGGCATGACAATGAAAGATACAAACTTAGTGAACGGGGCTGTAGATGAGGATTAAGGTCAGCATGGATGTGATGGGATAAAGGGCATGTTTCCAAACTGCAAAACCTGATTTTTTGACTGGAGGAAGCAGTCCTTGCAGCCTAATAGCTAGACTAGAATCTTAAATTTAGATATACAGCATGGTAACAAGCCCTTGTGGCCCACAAGTCCGTGTCACCCAATTGACATACAATCCCCATTACGTTTTTGAACGGTGGGAGAAAACCGGTGCCACTGGAGGAAAATTCAAATAGACATGGGGAGAACGTACAAACTCCTTGTTCAACAGCACCAGATTTGAACCCCCGTCGCTGGAGCTGCAACAGAGTTGGGCTAACCGCTACGTTAATCATGCCACCCATCTGATGGCCTGTATGCCACAACACGCCAAAAGCATTGTCAGTGGACAAAAGGATCATAACTGCTGTCAAGATCATGGCAATATGCATGCATCGCCATTCTGTCTTACTTAGATAGTTTTGAGTCCATAAAGAAAACACACACTGTGTGACTAAAATTTCTAGACCAAGATTTGATTACATAACCATTATCAAAAAATATTCTGTATGGGAAATTTTGAACTGTGTTTTAAAACAGTTAAAGCTTCAAAAAGTTCAAGGCTAGAAAGAAGCAAAATTCTTTTAGCCTGCTCTACATTCAATAAAATCAAGGTTGATCTCCTACTTTCCCGCATGAATCAAATATCCCTCAAACACATTAATATTTGAAAAAGTAATTTTTCCTTTACTCACCACCCTCTGAGTAAAGAAATTTCTTCTTATTTCTGTCCTAATTGGCTGATCCTTTACTACTGAGCCAGGGTTTAAACATTCCAGCTAAGGTTAGTCATTAATTCCATATCTACCCTGTTATTTTCCTTTAAAATTTTGTGCATTTAACTAACAGCACTCATCAGTTTGAGAGCACAAGTCTGCTTAATCTATTATTTGGCCAAACCTGCTAATGACAAACTGAAGAATACGTAAATCAACACCCTGCCTTTATAAATCATTTTTCAGTTAAAATTCTGTAATGCAATCTCAAATATTTTTTTTCAGGGCTCATGTGTCACTCACTCAGCAATGGGGGTCAACCAATCCTACAGCTTGGATAAAATAGCAATTTAAAAGCAACTTCAAGCTGAGAATATCCTCAAGATGCTACATATCTATATCTTTAAAAAAAAGGCGTTTTAAAATGCCTACTCATCAAGTGAAATATTCATGCCTAATTCACAGTGACATTTTTCCCACTTTAACTCTTAAAATATTCACAGGTATTCTCTTGTTAAAACTAAAACAAATAAAATGCTCGCGTACCATATTATAATATTTGAGTTTGACCTACTTTGCTCATAGACTTTGCAGGTGTTGATTATACATGTTGCACAATGAATCATATGCCAGCTGCTCATATTCTTTGTAGCTTGCATTTTCAAAAATGAATGACTCTATAGAAATTTAAAGTTTGTACACGTGAAACTCTTCTAGAATTAGCAAAAGTTAAAATTATTACCTTGCAACTCCTCTGAAATATCTTGACTGCAAATGGCCATTTTGACATAGAGAACTTCAGTGAGGCAACTGAAAATGAGAAATACAAATTAGAAGTAGCTCTACATCCTGCATCAGTAACCACACAACCCCAAGAGGAAATGGTTCTCTTTGGAAATGTTATGTGATCCAGCAACAATACTGTCATTCATATGCTTCAATATCAATACATATCGGAACAGTCATCTTGCATTGAACTAATTGCTACAAAAATGATCAGCCCCATCGGTTTTTATTACAATTGTTACTTCAGCTATCAAAACTCACAGTAATACACGTTATGATGTCTTGTCTGTTGTTTCTGCAAGTTGATTATTAATGCTTCATTTTATTTTATTTGGTAGCAGTAAATGTTCTCCACTGAATCAGCATGAAGAATCCTAATAAAACACTAAGGTTAAGGTTACACCCAAGAAGTGGGCAAAATTATAAATATCTACAGATGATTTTATAGTAAAAATGAACATTAATAAAATATTGCAATGAGTGGAGCTGGAAGCAAAGTATCTGTCAGAATTTGGTGGTTGAAATGATTGCAGAAATTGTCAGCATTTGTCACCATGGTATGCCAAAATTCTTCTGGGTTGAAACTTGGAAATTCAACTGCTGTCATCAAATGATTCCTTGCTCCTTTGACAGGATGCATTTCACAACTTTCTCCAATCTAATTCACAGAAATTCATGCTCTGATGAGAAAATTGCGATCTCATGGGAAACTACCCTAGGTGAGGAAACTATTCCTGAAAACTTACACTTTGTAACCCAAGGTACAGACAAGATCTTCGTGATGTGCTACTTATGTTTTGTTTATTTATTTGTCTGTCTATTTATTTAGCACATCTCTTTCTATAACCCAAAGTTATAAATGCACATTACAGTTCTATTAATGTCAAATTATTATACGTTATTTTTGAACAGTTTATATTATAGCAACTCCTACCTTGATCTCATACATTATAATCTTTCTTGTGCGCAATATAAAGCATTGAAACATTGCCCTTTTGCTTTATTGCCAGTATTTTTAGTTGACATCTGTCTGAATAACATCATAGTTGTTGGACAAGAGATGCTTCCTACTGATCATGGCAAACAGCAGACATCATAAATGGAGAGTGGTAGTTACTGTAGGATGCTTTCTTTTGTAATTAGTGCAAGGGTCATTGTTTCACCACTGACTGCAATTATCCAGTCTGCAGTGAATAATATATACTTGAAGTATATTGTATGGACCCAACTAATATGTGTTAAAATTTAATTATTACAATTTTTTGAAATCTCAATTAGGGAATCATGAAATCACTGTAATCTTTGACACGAACCCCATGAACAGGATTCCAAGTTGGTAGGTTGTAATCATTTGTGCTGAAGCTTGTTAATAGTTAATTTTAAATAATTGTGACAATGTGACGGCGCACATCTCAACTCAAGCGAACCGGCTCCGCGTTGTTACGGCAGCGGAGCAGCTGATTTAAAAAAAAATAAACAGATGGAAGTGCAAGCGACTTACAGTGTGTAGTCTCATTTCACTTCCCCGTGTAGCTACTGCTCCAACAACACGTTTATAGTACAATAAAATTCTTCTTGTGGCCAAAGAGGTACTTCGTTTAAAAAAAACACAATTAAGAGACTATAAATCAAGTCACCTTTATCGTTCATACAATGCTCACACGGTAAAGACAAGATAGTGTTTCATGGAGCATATTTACACGAATACAAGTTAGAAGTTAAACACATTAAAATATTAAAACATATACAGTAACAGTCCAATGGTACCCTATCCACAAATGTTCCGGGAATTCAGTAGTCTGATGGCTTGGGGGAAAAGCTGTTGCCCAATTTGGTCATCAGGGCCTAAGTGCTGCAGAACCTCTTACCAGATGGCAGAAGGGAAAACAGTTTACATGAGGGGTGTTTGGAGTCCTTCACAATGTTTATTGCCTTTCGCCTGAATTGAATGTTGTAGATGTCCTTCATGGTAGGAAGAGAGCCCCCAATGATCTTTTCCACTGACTTTTCTATCCCCTGCAGAGTCTTGTGGTCTGAGGAAGTACAGCTTTCAAACCAGGTGGTGATGCACAGGATGCTCTCAATACATTCTCTGTAGAAGGTAGTGAGGACGAACAGATAGATTATAAATATTTAGTTAAGCACAGTGCAAAAGAAAGTGAATTTGCAAATAGTGCACAGTCCTTTAGTGTTGAAGCTGTCCATGGTCAGTGTAACAAGAAGAGATCCAATAGCTCTCAGGCTCTGAACATTCTTTAACTGAGAGATGCTCATCATGAGGCTTCTGTACCCTCTACGTAAAAGTAGCAGTGAGAGGAAGTTGTGACCAGGGTGATGAGGGATCTTTATGATACTGACTACCTTCTTGAGGCAGTGCGTTACATAGATAATCATATAACAATTACAGCACAGAAGCAGGCCAGTTCAGCCCTACTAGTCCATGTTGAACACTTTCTCCCACCTGCTCCCATTGACCTGCACTCAGCCCATAACCCTCCACACCTCTCTCGTCCATGTACCTATCCAACTTTTCCTTAAATATTAAAATCAAACCTGCCTCCACCGCTTCAGCCAGAAGCTCATTCCACACTTCCACCATCCTGAGTGAAGAAATTCCCAATCGTGTTTCCCCTAAACATTGCCCCCTTCAATCTCAATCCATGTCCTCTCATTTGAATCTACCCCACTCTCAATGGAAAAAGCATGTCCACATCAACTCACTGTCCCTCTCATTGATGACGACAAACATCAAACCGCATGAGACAAAGTGCAGGTAAAATGCTAGTTTTAATAGACTAATATATACAGCTAGGCCTTGCCTCTGTGCAAGCCTAGGCCAGAATGAAGGGGGATGAATCGCAACTGGTTTATATATGCAAGGTCTAGTGGTGTAATAACATATCATCACATTGACTCCCCTTAAAAAATTTTTGGCCCCACCCCCCCCATTCCCCCTCATCTCTTTCCATGCGTTCACAAGTTCAGTATCTGATTACGTTTCCTTTTCCTTCTGGGTGCCGGGGCAGTGGGGGTGGAGGGTATTAGGGCGGGGGTATGCTGTGGGGGTGTAGGACTTCCCATCGGTTGAGGGGTAGTAGTATGCTGGGGGCAGTGTAGGGCTTTCCGACGCATGCTAGTCATTGGGGATGCATTTATCCGTCGCTCTTCGTGCTGCTCCGTAGGGGTCCGTAACCCTCCCACGTCATCCATGGTTCCTTCCTGCTGGTCCGTAGGGGTCTGCGGCCCTCCTGCTTCGTCCACACTTCTGGCTGGTGCGAGGTCCCTGGTGGCCACCAAGTCTTCCCGTCCATCCCCAAACGCAACGTATGCGTAGTGGGGGTTCACATGCCTCACTTCCACTGGCTCCACCAAAGGGTCCATCCTGTGGCGCCTGCAGTGCTTCCAGAGGAGTGCCAGTCCTGGTGTCATCAGCCATCTAAGCAGCACAGTGCCTGTCGCAGCTTTCCTCAAGAAAGAAAACATACGGTCACGGGGTGTCATATTAGTGGCAGTACACAATAGTGAGCGTATGGAGTGCAAGGCCTCTAGTAACATATCTTGCCACCTTGTCACTGGTAGGTCCTTTGCCTTCAGGGTCCGTAGGAACGTTTACAGGCCAGATAGTGTCTCTTGTGCCTTACTGCTTCCACAATGGGTTGAGCCTCCTTTTCCACCACTGAGTGTCTTACCTCTGACCTCTGCAGGGTCTGTGAGAAAAAGGCCACCGGTCACCCCTCCTGGTTCAGAGTGGCAGCCTGGTTCCATAGGTAGAGACCTATGGATCACAGGATTACTTTCGCAATCAGATCCCTAATCTACTTGAAGGCTTTGGTAGCTGCTGGGCTGAGAAGAAAAGTTGAGGCTTTTATGAGTGGGCGGGCCCTGTCAGCGTAGTTGGGAACCCACTGTGCATAATATGCGAAAAGCCCCAAACATCTCTTTAAGATTTTCTGTGAGTGTGGGGCTGGGAGGTCTAGAAGTGGGCGCATGCGGGCGGGGTCTGGGCTGATTTCCCCGTTCTCCACCACCTAGCCCAGAATGGCCAGTTTCCTAGTGCTGAAGATGCATTTATCCCTATTATACATTAGATGGCGTTCCTCTGCTGCCTGAAAAAGACGTTGAAGGTTAATGTCATGGTCAGCTTGTTAGTGGCCGCAAATCGTAACATTGTCCAGGTATGGGAACACCGCCTGGAGGTGGTACTCGTCCACAATGCGGTCCATCTCCCACTGGAGAAGGGATACCCCATTGGTGTTGCCAAAGGGAAGGTGGAGGAACTGGTACAGCCTGCTGTCTGCTTCGAACATTGTGGTCGCTTTCTCTAATCGGCAACTGGTGGTTTGCTGCCTTGAGATCAATCATAGAGAACACTTTGTACTGAGCGATGCTGTTTACCATGTCCACAATATGTGGTAGCGGGTAGGCATCCAGCTGTGTAAATTTATTTATTGATCGTCTGACTGTAATCCACATCCATGCACCGCTTCTCCCCAGACTTCACTACAACAACTTGTGCTCTCCAGGGGCTGGAGCTCTTCTCTATAATGCCCTCCTGTAGGAGTCTTCGGACTTCTGCTCTAATAAACTCCCTGTCTTTTTGGCTGTACCTTCTGCTCTTGGTGGCCACTAGGGTGCAGTCGGGAGTGAGGTGTGTGAATAGTTGGGGGGGGGGGGGTTTCTATATTTAGGGCTGCCAGGTTACAGTGTCGTCTATTCTTAAGGAGCAGAGGGGGGAGCGGCCCATCATGAACTATCGTGATGTTTTTCAGCTGGCACTGAAAGTCCAGCCCCAGCAGGACTGGAGCACAGAGGCGTGGGAGCTCTAGCAACTTAAACTCCTTATACTCTGTACCCTGCATCTCCAGTGTGACCCTGCAGAAATGTTTTACCTTAGTTACATATCTGTTAGACACTAATAAAATCTGGTGGTCACTCAGGTACGTGTTTTAAGCAAGTCGTTCTACCAGTCTATGAAACTCTCCGTACTCCCACTATCCATCGAACAATTTACTGTGGACCTGTTAATTTTAATACTAACAGTAGCATCCGATAAATTGTGTGGACTCACCCGATTCAAACACAGTGAGGCCAGCATGGCACGTCCTCCATTCTGGTAGTAGTCTGCATCCTGGTCATAGTAGCACTCTGCATCGTATTCATCCCCCGGTCGCGATGTCCTCCATTTCCCAAGACAGCCGACAGCACATGGCACTCTGCTTCTGCCTGCCTGAGGAGGAAGGAGAAGAACTTTCCAGCCTCTCATTTGCATGAGGGCTTTGGCGGGAGCCTTGAGGCTTCTACAGACTTTTGCATAATGCCCTCTCTTTCCACACCTCGAACAGTCCTTCTCCCAAGCCGAGCAGTGAGTCTGCGGTGCTTTAGTTGCCCGCAAAAAGGGCACTTGGGGCACTTCAGTGGGGCTGCTGCTGCTATGTGCTGCCCTTGATCACTCGTATATCTCTCCTTGTGAGGGCCTAATGAGTCCAGCTCTGAGTACTCTTCTAGTTCTCTCCTAGAGTCCTCCAGAGCCTCCGCAATAGTTTCTGCCTCTTCAAGCCTATCGATCCTCTTTTCCAGCAGCTTTTGTCTTATTTCCGTCGATCTGACACCAGCCACGATTTTGTCCCTTACCACATCATTTGCATACTCTTGGGCTGATACTGCTTTAAAAGTACAGGCCCTCGCTAAGTCTTTCAGCCCAAGTATAAAGTCTCTAACAGACTCCCCTGCCTGCTGCGACCTGGTCATAAATCGATACCTCGAGTGTAGATCACTGTACCCTCTATTATAGTGTCTGCAGAGTGCTCATCGCCTCTTGATTCGACTTAGCATCCTGTATGAGTGAGTATGGGCGATCCCCCAGCTGGGCTAACAATAGCATTAGCATCTCTTCTGATGCTCCTTCCACCCCCACGTAGTTTAAAAAACATCTCTGTCATCAGCTGAAGTGCATGCTCGCCCCGGGGGTTCTGGGGTCCAGCTCCAGCCTGTCGGGCTTCAGCACCTGGCTAAACCTAAGCCTTTGGTTCGGTGGCTGGGGGGGCCCTCTCTGGGAAATCGGGGATGGTTGAGGGTGACTCTGGGGTAGTAGTCCATCCCCACAGTCCTGCCAATAAATTCTAATCGGGAGGGCGACTTGCCGTACGTTTTCCACTTGCACTTGGCGCGATCCTTGGTTGCAATCCAGGAACCCCGTAGGCTGCAAGGCCAGTCCCCATCTCAGCGAATTAGTTAACAGGTGGGGCTCTTGGCTGCTCATTACCTGCTCCGGGATACTTCTGTCCCTCTCGTAGCCCACGACGACCACTGGGTGAGTCCCTCTCTCCCCCGCGATTCACATCCCACAACTCTCTGTCTGCACGTGTGTGGGGCCTGTCTCTGTTTCTGGGTCCCTGAGTCGGGAGCATGGGTGAGGGTAGGTGGGGCATCCATTCTGGATATATATTAGTCTATTAAATTGATGGCAACTAGCATCAAACCATACGAGACAGAGTGTAGGTAAAACACTAGTTTTAATAGACTAATATGTACAGCTAGGCCTTGCCTCTGTGGAAGCCTAGGCCAGAATGAAGGGGGATGAGTCGCAACCGGTTTATATATGCAAGGTCACCAGGTGAGCCACCTGGTGACCTTCTGGTGTAATAACATACCACCACACTCATGATTTTAAATAACTATCAAATCACCCCTCAATCTTCTACAGTCCAGGAAATAAAATTCCAGCCTGCTCCACCTTTCCCTGTAACTCAAGCCCTGAAACATTCTTGTAAATCTCCTCTGCACTCTCTCTATTCTGTTTATATCTTTCCAATAATTCCAAAACTGCACAGAATGGATGAGAGGTCAGAGCCTGTGATAGATCAGGCTATTTTTGCAATTTTCTGGGGCCTTCTGCATTCCTGGATAATTGAATTACCAAACCAGGCTGTGATGTAACTAGTCAGCATTTTATCCACAGTTCACTTCTAAAAGTTTGATAAGAGTATTCGTGAACAAGCAAAATCTCCTCAGACTCTTTAGAAAGTAGTATTGGTGTGAAACACAAAGTCTGCAAAAATGCTGGAGGAACTCAGTAGGTGATGTAGTGTTCATAGGAGCTAACTGATATTTCAGGTCCGAGTCCTTCTTCAAGGTAGGAGTAAAAAGCAGGCATCCACAGCTGGGTAGGGAAGAATGGGGAGGGAGGTGTTGGTGTACCTTTTTCCACCATTGCATCAATGTGCTGCCTGCAGGAAGGTCTTGAGTTTGAGTGGAACTTGGTTCTGCAGTCCGGAGTGTATTAGGGAGTAGAGCAGGGGACTAAGTATGCAGCCACCAGTGTGCCCATGTTGATGGTTAGCACAGAGATAGTAATGTTGCCGATTTGCACTAACTGCCAATGAGGAAGCCAAGGATCTAAGTGCTGATGGACGAAGAGACCCAAATCCTTTGGTTTTGTCATGTTTTTTTTCTGATACGATGGTGTTGAAAGCTGAGCTGATCAAAGAACAACAGTCTGACCCTGTGGTAAAATACAGAGTGGAGGGCCAGTGAGATGGTATATACTGTTGATTTGCTGTTGACTATTGGGGAACTGAAGCAGGTTCAGGATCTTCCTGAGAAAGTAGTTGATCTGTTCCATTACAAATCTTTCAAAGCACTTCATTATGGGAGTCATCAGTGCCACCAAAAAAACAGTAGTGGAGCTGATCCATCCCAGGCAACATTGGAATATCCTCTGCATCCTCTTAACTATATAACCATATAACCACTTACAGCACAGAACAGGCCAGTTCGGCCCTACTAGTCCATGCTGTAACAAATCCCCACCCTCCTAGTCCCACTGACCAGCACCCGGTCCATACCCTTGCAGTCCTCTCCTCTCCATGTAACTATTCTGTCTTTCCTTAAATGTAACCAATGATCCCACCTCAACCACGTCTGCCAGAAGCTCATTCCACATCCCTACCACCCTTTGCGTAAAGAAATTTCCCCTCATGTTCCCCTTATAATTTTCCCCCTTCAGTCTTAAACCATGCCCTCTAGTTTGAATCTCCCCCACTCTTAATTGAAAAAACCTATCCACATTTACTCTGTCTGTCTGTCCCTTTTAAAATCTTAAACACCTCTATCAAGTCCCCCCTCAATCTTCTATGCTCTAGAGAAAAAAGCCCTAGTCTACACAACCTTTCCCTGCAACTCAAACCTTGAAATCCTGTCAACATTCTCGTGAACCTTTTCTCTACTCTCTCTATTTTGTTTATATCTTTCCTATAATTTGGTGACCAAAACTGTACACAGTACTCCAAATTTGGCCTCACCAATGCCTTGTACAATTTCATCATAACCTCCCTACTCTTGAATTCAATACTCCGATTTATGAAGGCCAACATTCCAAATGGCTTCTTCACCACACCATCTACCGGAGTATAAGCCTTGAGGGTACTATTTACCATCACTCCTAAATCCCTTTGTTGCTCTGCACATCTCAATAGCATTTAATGCACATGACCTATTTAGATTTGCCTTTCCAAAATGTAACACCTCACACTTATCTGTATTAAATTCCATCAGCCATTTCACAGCCCACACCTCCAGCCTTCCTAAATCACCTTTTAATCTTCATTGCAAACATGATCTATTTATTTATTTATTTATTTATTTTAAATCGACATTGTGACTGAATTGTTTGTAGCAATATAATGCTGATCAAGGTTTATGAAGTTGGAGCATTACCTTCCTACTTCTGTACTTCATGCCCAAATTAACAAATTCCAGTTTCTCGTATTATTCCTCACTGCATTATCTCCATGTTGCCATCTTGAAGAATGTATGGATATACTCCAAAGTTCCTCTCTTCCTTGGTACTCTCCAAGACCACACAATTCATGACAAATATCCTTGCTTCAGTCGTGCTCCCAAAATGCATCACTTCACAGTTGTCTGGATTAAACTCCAGCTACAATTTTCAGCCTATTTTGTCAAATTCTGCCGTGAACTATGGTAGTCCCAGTCAAGACAGGGAACTTAAATTAACTCACAATTACAAACCTATAGCTGCTTTCAGGTGGCCAGAACACCCCAACATAAAGCTGCCTAAAATACCCAAATGCAGCTGTTGGGAGACCACCTGAAAGCAGAGAACCCTGACCCGAGGAGTACTTACCCAACCCTCCTCGGGTAGGTGTATTCTCTGCTTCCGAGCGCTCCCCCAGGCACCTGAAAGCAGGCGGGACTACGGCCTACGGCCATAGTTGACAGGTGCCAGAACAGCGTCTTCAGTACTGCCACCTGAATGTCGCTTCGCACACACCCGCAGCTAGCTCTGGAGCTGCATTCTCCCAGCTATTCCACCTGAAAGCAGCTTATTATTGTTACAGCTGAGATTTCACTATATATCTGCTCCTCTGATTCCTGCAAACATTAGGGGGCCTAAATCGCCCTAAAAAAGTGATCAATCCCTTCTTATTTCTAAGTTTCACTCAATGCAGAAATCTCCTCTCCAAGTGTTACATGTTCCCCATCATTAAAAACACAAACTTCCCTCCGCCTTTACCTTGGCAGTTCAGCCAAGACTACTGATTGACTAGTTATTTGGCTGTTTTATTATACACAGTTGATGGCCTACAGAGGTTTTTAAAAAGTACAAGTATACTTCAGACCACAGATCCTATGACTGACATGAAAAAGAAGTTGATACCACATTGATCAGATTTGGAAAATCTCAGACAAAAAGAATTCCAAATGAAAAATTGGAACTGTGCAACAAGTGAAAAAATCCATAAATCTAAAGTGGAATTGCAACTATGCATCAGGAGGCAAAAATCTTCTCTATGTGTTGGAGAGGGTGCTGGGGAAAGGTGCCATCCTATGATTATCCAATGTTCTACTCTTCCAGCAGTGCATCTTTGATATGCTATTGGGTAAAAGGTGTCACAGGGATGTGGCTTCCTTCTGTGTTGCTATGATTTGGAATTCCTAAGCGTGTAAAATTAACGTTGAATCCTTTCATTTTTGGCATGATTATTTCTTAACTTCCTTGCCAAATTCACCAAAATCCTGATTTCACCTGTATTGGAGTAGAGTACATGTGGTTCTATGAAATATAGTTTAGTTTTAGTTAATTAAGGAAAATAATGATTTCTATTGCTTGTATATTTGCATGTCTTAATGTTCACAATAAGTCATAAAGTGGTCACCCTAGATTAACCCTTCCACATTTAGTTTCATTACAGATATTTTGTTGGTAGACAAGGGCAACTTCAAAGGCATCCCAAACATGTGTTCCAGTAATAACTAGCAAATTCAAAACTTGTAGAAAGTGCTTGGACGTCCAGCACAGAACACGGAAGGATGCAGAAATACCCCTTCTTCATCCATCAATTCTATTCCAGGCCCTTTCAATCATCAGCCTACCTGAGAAATGCTTGAAAAAGAGACATGCACATGACCTGACATTCCAAATTATGTTTTAACCAACAGCAGGATAACTTTTTATATTTAAGAAAGTTCAGATGAGTAGGGAACATGTACAGCCAACTCCAAATGGTTGAATATTACATGGTTAGCTGCTGAAAAGGGTGAGAACAGCATGTAAACAAGGAACTGCACGTCTTTTCTAGGATTGTATCTCGCCTCTAACCGTGCATCTTGGCACCTCACAGTTTGGCGGGCTGCAACCTCCTTTGAAGAAGACCGCAGAGCCCACCTCACTGACAAAAGGCAAAGGAGGAAAAACCCAACACCCAACCCCAACGCACCAATTTTCCCTTACAACCGTGCCTGCCTGTCCCGCATCGGACTTGTCAGTCACCAACGAGCCTGCAGGAGACGTGGACATTTACCCCTGCATAAATCTTCGTCCGCGAAGCCAAGCCAAAGAGAAAAGAGAAGAGGAACATTAGTTAATAATGCAAGGACTGTGAATGCAGGAGAATTCGAGCAAGTGAATTCAAAATCTAATCAAGGAAACAAAAGTTTTTAAAAAGTGAAGATGAATAAGTTTGAGGTGGAAAAAGAGCAACAGGGATTTGAACATTGCAGCAATTAAAAATTGTGTTCCTCGTCTCTTATAAACCCATTACTTCACTTGGGCTATGAAGTCCCGCATTGGATACAAAATTACCCATAAATGTTCATCTTTATTTCACTTACGGCAAAGTAAGTGTCTGTGTTTTTGTGCGCTTGTATCAGCAGCCCGATTGCTTTTCTAAATAGCAATGTTTGGTTCCTACCTGAATCTATAGCACCATCGTGTGGCTACACATTGCAACATCCAATCCTGTGATTAACAAATCAGAATTTGTTATGAACAAGTCATGAAATTCGTTGTAATGCAACTTACAGCAACCAATTTTTAGACTAATTAACAGACAAGATGAACCAAAGCTTTAATCACGAACAGAGCACCCGAACTCACACAAGAAATGGATGGTGAGCTCCCCGACTTAATTTTGGGCAATCAGAGCTTAATCTGGCTCTGCTGCTAAGTTTCAGAGCAGTGCAGATGGACTGGTAGTTATAAATCAACATGTCCTGGTCATGAATCAGGTATGTCTGGGACGGAATCTGTCAGCTGTTGTCATGTTTGTACATTTCAAGCCCAGGACACTTTGACCCAATTAAACTAGCATCTTGGTTCACAAATAACTCCAACATCACACACAAATATTGGACTCTTGATTTTTAACATTGCACTCAAGATCACGGAACTGGATTCAGCAATAAAAGTTGGGATAAACCTGTTTCTAACAATTAGCTTACATTATGGAATTTTTCCTGCACACTGGTGTAGCAAAAATTTAACTTTTCTAATGATTCTTTGGCCATTTCAGAAAACTAATGTGACTGTGCTAGAAGAGATTCACCAAGATGGTGCCTGGATTGGAGAACTTTAGGAGAGGTTGGATAGTCAGGGCACATCTCTTCCATAACAAAGGAAGCCAAGAGGGTGACTTGACAGAATTTTTTTTTTAAATCATGGAATGCAATAGATAGGTTGATAATCTGATGGTTTCTGTGTCAGAACATGACAAAGGTAAGATGGAGGTGCTATCTGGAACATGCTGCCCAGAGGAGGTGGTGGAAGTAGATACAATGACTTCATTGAAGAGTCATTTAGATGGGCATTAAAGAGATAAGACATAAAAGGATATGGAATCTAATGCAGGCAAATGGGATTACTGTAGATGGGCAAAATATTTGGCATGGGTCTGAAGGTTCAAAGGGACAGTTTTCCTGCTATACATTTCTATGGCTCAGAGGCCCTCCCAGTTTGTTATCCATTTGCAATTAAAATGCTTCTTCTTTAGGCTTCATTGCAGGCAACAAAAGATTATAATTTCCACCAGGAAGCTGGTAACTCAATGAAATAAAGGATACTTTTTAATAACCTTACCAACATCAATGTAATTGAATATGCACAGCATTCTGCACGAAAAATGAGATTAACCCAATTTCTGCATCATTAAGACGAGTGAAACAATGTGGGCTCTTTGTAGTATTAAGCTACATTATTGTGATATATTTGTCCAGATAAAGGGTATCCCCTTGCATTCCCAATTTGATCTGATCACTGATGAAGCACAACTTAGACTGTACAAAAAGGTCATTTCACCTCTATGAAGAAGTATACTTAGAGGATATGCTTAGATGAGGTTAATGAAATAAGGGGATGATCACTTTGATGAGACTGTCCTTTTGGCATGGTCCAATGTCATCAGGAATTAAGTGGAGCAAATTTGCAAAGATAACAGATAGCTGTAACCATAGTGTTGTAATAGTAGGCAATGCTAACTGCCCTAACATTGACTGCAAATTTGTTAAATGTTTACAGAATTTTTTTTAAATCTAGACATACAGCATGGTAACAGGCCATTTCGGACCACGAGTCCATGCGACCAATTACACCCAATTAATCTACAACCCCTAGAATGCTTCGAACGGGAGGAAACCAGAGCTCTCCATGAAACCCATGCAATCACAGGGAGAATGCACAAGCTCCTTACAGACAGTGCAGAATTCGATCCCCTGCCCTGATTGCTGGCGCTGAAACAACGTTGTGCTAACCAATACATCAACTATGCCACCCCCAATTTCTCAAACAACATGTAAATTGCTCCAGTTAAGAGGAGGCAACCCTGGGCCTCCTATGGGGAAATGACAGGACAAACGAGGGTGGTATGCATTTTGAAACCAGCTACTTTAAATGACATCACTTGGGTGTCACGTGGTCCCCCAGCGCGGGCTTCTGAGCCGAGTGCTGAGAAAGGGAATCCCCCCAATATCGCCATTTTGGCCGGCTGCCACGCTGCGTGGATTACAAGCGGAGCCAATTCACCTGCCTGGTGGCATGGCGCCACACAGCACGCCCCCCCCCCCAAAAAATCCAGCGCCAATGTCCATTTTAGCTGGGCAGCCTCACTTCTTGGGCTGGGCCACAATCACTGGTTCGGTGGGGTCAAGGTGAGCTGGCTTCAGCCTGTCCACAGTAAACAGCTCCAACCTGCCGCTGATGTCCAGCGTGAACGTAGACCCTGATCGCTGGACAACCCTGTACGGCCCCTTGTAAAGTCTCTGCAAAGATGCCACAGGCGGGCCCCGCCGAATAAAAACATACTTTGCGGACTGCAGGTCGCTGGGGACTTGAGATGACCGTGTGCCGCGTCTGGGCAAGCGGTGAAGGTGCGAAGGTGTCCAAGTGGGCCCGGAGGTGGGAAAGTAGCTCGTGCAGTGACCGCTGGGGGTTGTGAGGCATGCTGACGAACTCACCGGGCAGTGCCAGCAGTGCGCCGTAGATCAGCTCAGCTGATGACGCCTGCAGATCCTCCTTGGGCGTGGAGCGGATGCCCAGGAGCACCCAAGGCAGTTCGTCCACCCAGTCGGGACCGGTGAATCAGGCCACAAGTGCCAACTTAAGGTGGCAGTGTAGACAAACTGACCAACCCATTGGCCTGCGGGTAATAGGCCATGGTGCGGTGTAGCTCTATCTCCAACCTGTTGGCGAGCTGTGCCCAGAGGTGAACTGGGCACCCTGATCGCTGGTGAGGTGATTCGGAACGTCGAACCGGGCGACCCAACGTGCAACAGCGCTCAGGAGCAGGAGTCCGTGGAGGTGTCCAACATCAGGATCGCTTCGGGCCAATGAGAGGTGCGGTCTACCACGATGAACAGGTAACGGTTGCCCTGGGAAACTGGTAAGGGCCCGACTATGCCCATATGAATGTGGCTGTACCATTCCCGGACATGCTCGGGCACCCTGGTGTGCTTGTGCACCTTGGACATCTGGCAATGGGTGCATGTTCTGGCCCAGCCCGTGATCTGCTTCCGCAGCCCATGCCAGATGAACCGCTCTGCCACCATATGGACCGTAGACCTGATGGACAGGTGCGAAAGGTCGTGGAAGTGAAGGAAGACTTGCCTGCGTCACTGCATGATGCCCATGGAGACATCACACAGGACAGTGCCTTCGCCGCTAGGAGTTGGGAGGTCTCAGAACGACAGGCCTGTGCTGGCAGTCCTAAAGGCTCGCATCTCATCGGACTTCTGGTCCCGGGCAAGCTGGTCGAAGTCGAGGCCGGGTGTCAGCGCACAGATGGCCAGTCGTGAGAGTCCATTGACGACCCCGTTGTCCTTCCCCACCTTGTGCCGAATGTTGGTGGTAAACTCCGACACGAAGGAGAGGTGATGCTGCTGACGGGCCAAAAAGGGATCCTTTGCCATCGTGAGTACCTGAATGAGGGGTTTATGGTCATTGAAGATGGTAATAGTCCTCTCCTCCAAGAAATAGCAGAAATGCCGCACCGCCAGGTGCATGCCCAGAAACTCACAGTCGAAGGTGCTACGCTTGCGATCTGGTGGGTGGAGAAGCCGGCTGAAGAATGCCAGCAGCTTCCATTGTCCATTCACCTGCTGCTCCAGGTCGGTGCCGACAGCTGTGGCAGAGGCATCGATGGAGCGTGCCATATGCAGGTCAGTGTGCGGGTGGGCAAGCATGGTAGCCTTCGTGAAGGTGTCCTTGGTGGCCTCGAATGCTCTGCAGGCCTCTGGGGTCCAGATGAGTGTTTTGCACTTGGCTGTGATGAGGGCGAATACCAGCTGCATGATGCTTACGGCTCCTGGGATGAATCGGTTATAGAAGTTGAAATCTCCTGCAGCCCCTTGAGGTTGTCAGGGCGTGGCAACTCCTTGATAGTGGCGACCTTCATAGTGGCGGGAGTGGCTCTTTCGGCCGTGATGGTAAGGCCCAGGAACTCTTTCCCGAACTGCCACTTGGCTGGGTTGATGGTGAGGCCAAAGTTGGCCAGCCAGAAGAAGACTGCGTGTAGATGCGCCTTGTGTTGCGCCTGATCCCTGCTGGCAATGAGGATGAGGTCCAAGTAAATGAAGACGAAATCCAGGTCCCTGCCCACTGAGTCCATGAGGCACTGGAAGGTCTGAGCGGCGTTCTTTAACTCGAATGGCATGCGAAGGAATTCGTACAAGCCAAAAGGGATGATGATGGCCATCTTGGGTATGTCCTCAGGGTGCACCAGGATTTGGTGATACCCGCGCATCAGGTCAACCTTGGAGAAAACCCTCACACGATGCTGGTTGGCCGTAAAGTCCTGGATGTAAGGGATGGGGTAACAGTCAGGAGCTGTCGCCTCGTTGAGCCATCAATAGTCTCCTCAGGGACGCCAGCCGCTGGAGGCTTTAGGGACCAGGTGGAGCAGCAAGGCCCATGGGCTGTCGGAGCACCAAGTAATCCCCAGCTCCAGCAGATGCAAAAACTCTTCTTATATCACCAGCCTCGACCTGGCTGAGACCCCCCGACGGCACCATTTTGGCCAGCTGCCCCGCCGCATGGATTACAAGCAGAGCTGGTTCGCCTGCCTAGTGGCATGCCGCCACAATAGTTTGAAATTTCAGTACTAACCTGTGGATTTCGATACTCTTTCAAACTGTAATCCTCAAATCGTGTTCTTTAACAGCATGCCAGCAGGTTCCATAATGAATTCAGCAGCACACACGGCAATATTTCTACTGTCACATTTACCAAGAAGTTTAAGTTATTGGTTACTTTACTGAACTAATAATGTTGAACATTAATGATACAAGTGATCAAATATTACCTTCATTATCTGGAAATTTTAATAAAATCTGATCACAAATTTGTAGTTATCATGTAATCATATCACTATCAGATTATCACAGCACAAACCCCCGGTATCCGGCACCTATGGGGATTAGTAGATGCCAGATAAGTGAATTTGCCAGTTGCTTGAGATTACATGTTGTGTGATTGGCAAACTAACTGCTGGGGCACCAATTTTGAACTTTTGTATTTTTTTACCTATTTATTTTCTTCTTTTTGCTGGTTGCTTAAATTCCAGACAAGCGGGGAATCAACTGCATTTGGATCACAAATACCCTCCAAAGGAGGAAATCTAGTATCCTCATTTGATCCAGAGTGTCAATGAGTTTAGACCCAATGTAGACAATTGTTAACTTCCCCTTAAAATGCTCAAATGAGCTATTCAGCTATTCCAAATTGATATGACAAAAATCCCCCTTTCTAATGGCAGCAGAAAAGGATGGTAATCATTTAAGGTAACAGTGTAGCATCACTTTTTCACAATTAGAGAAAGGAATTAAACCAGGCATTTCAATAATTAATTCAAAATGAAATACATTCTTAAGACACACTAAGAGGCAATGCATTATATAACAAAAATGTCATATTTATAACTGCCTTGCTTTTACAACCATTTCTTCAACAAGCTAACAAATTATTAATTGCTCATCTTATTGCCTTAACACCAGTGCAAGTACTTAAAAAAAAAAAGGTAAAAGCTCTAAAATTTAATTTAGACATACAGTACAGTAACGGGCCATTTCGACCCATGAGTCTCTAACACCAAATTTACACTCCATTAACATTTTGAATGGTGGGAGGAAACCAGAGCCCCGGAGAAAAGTCACAGACACTGGGTGAACATACTAAAACAGCAGCAAAAGGAATTCGCCACCTCAATGGTATCTTTAAAAAATTAATTTCTTATTATAATTAATAACATAACACGTGTGTGTGTGTGTGTTAAAACCCAACCCATTTCAGTTTAAGTTTAATTCTGATTTTAGAATTCAGTCTCAGAAAGCTTTTGTGTTGAAACTCAAAAGTCTTTACTGCTATTCAAAAGCAATTATGGAGTAAATATGAAGCATCAGACTTCTTCAAAACTCGTGAATTTCTTGTAGAGATGTTTTCAGACAATTGTTTCTGCATATGAATTCCCCTATTTTGCATGAAGGTTTTGGAATCTGTGTTCCATGCGATGAATCTATCCTCTTTTCAAAGAGACAGTGAAGTAGCTATTTTCTTCCACGATGAATTCACAAACCTTGGCAAGGGCTGAAAAAGACAATCATCTAAAAATTGCTGTTTCAAATGCAATTTTCTTAATCAAAAGTGTCAATTTCCATGGACTCAACAAGACTGCCCTCTTTATCTTAAAGGGACAGTCAGCAGTGGTCTTCCTCCTTCAAAAGCCATTTATTCTGTGATCTCCTTTGACCAGGGGTAATGTGTTACAGTTATTCCATCTTCAATCCTGTCTTCTCCACAGGATGGTAAACTTCTTCTGGTTTCAAAATGCCTCTGGTTCAATAACATGTTTCTTCGAGATTTCTCATCACATGACATGCAATATCATTTCTGTCTGAAGTTGATAATGCCTTCTTCAAAAGTTGAATCATGAGCCAACGGACTCCGGCTGGTCTGCGCAAGTCATTGAATCAAGAACGTGCTTATTTGAATAGCTGCCATCTCTCAACACACTAATGTTTTCGTTTCAATTCTAAAAACCATGGTAGTCAACAGAACAGCAATCCTTCTTGAGTACTTTAGTGTTATGGCTGTTTACATTGCTTCCACTGAACAATGGACTTATAGACAAATGATCTCCGAGATCTGCCAGCTTCCATTTCAAGTACAATTGTGTGTCTATAAAGTGTAAATGTACGTCCCTCCAGCCCATTTAGTCCCTTAATAAAAAATAATATAGAATTTTATAGACCTAAAGATTAATATCAGCACATATCTGTCACAGTACAAACTCCTTACAGACAGCACAAGATTTGAACCCCAATTGCTGGCACTGTAAAGGCATTGCGCTGTTACACCAACCATGCTGCCTTACTCATTCATTGATTCATATACATTCATAGATTTTTTTTCCCCCATAAGCTTTTGCTAGATGATATTTGAAACTAACATCCAGTGTAACATTTTATCCAGTCAACTCAATAGTAAACTTGCATATAAAGCATTATGTGTTTATTTCAGGTTAAGATTAAAGGAGAAAAAACAAAAATGAGAATCAAGGTAACTGGTTTAAATTTGTGAAACAGGAGCCCGCATTTTGTACCAGTGTTTCAATTTTTTTATCAACTTTTATAAAAGTAGCAACAACTATCTATTTTGCGATTTTATATACATCTTAAAAAATTACAGTACAAAACATCAATGAGTGAATCAATTCATAAGAAATGAAAGCACACGTGAAAGGCAGGTAAACAGTTTATTTACCAGCTGTACAGCACTACATTAATTAGATGCTTTACCCTAGCTTTCACAAACCCGTCGAAAGAGTATTTTTACATTGCTTCCTCGTCAGCTGTACTTCACTGAGACAGTACAGCCACAATAAAAAAAAAATCAACCCAGAGTCAAAAGCTAAAAAGGGGCATGAAGCAGATTTAATTGCAATTCGCCTAGAACAAAAAAAATCATGTTGATTCAGCAAATAAAGCATTTGTTTTCTGATATACTGTTGTGGCACGTCTTTCTTGTATTTGCAACAGCGCAAACTTCACATTATTTTGCATCACAAAGCACAAATGGATATACTCAATCTTCAAAACTCTGCCTTCTTCTGGTTTTAAATGATTAGTTCCATTATGCCCTCTTACAAATATATCAGATACATAATGAGGTTCAGAGAAGCAAAAATGAATAGGTGGGAGACAGCCAACCTATAATAGAAATGTGATTAAAATTTACAACATTAAAATCTGCAACTTTAAAGGGATCTGAAGTATGCTGTGAATATGCTTGTTACAATTTGACATTTTCTGCTCTGAACAGCTTAATATGCAAATTAATTTTTACATGATTCTGCACATATTCACAAACACAGAAGAGTTTGACTCTTTGTGACAAATAATTTGTAAACGTCTCAAGCAGTGGTTAAAATGCTACTCTCCTGCACTTTTGATACATAATCACTAGAAAAGATTAAAATGTAAAAAAGTTATCTACAACAAGCATGACCATTTTTGAGATGCCCTGTACAAAAAAAAGCAAACACAACAAATGTCAGTGTTACTATGGGTGGTCAGTTCTAAAATAATTCATGAGGCTTAAAGTAACACAATGGTTTTCAATCAGTGACACCCGACTATAATGGAAAAACAAATCTCATGTATTACAATTTATGATCAGGTTGCACAAAATCATGACTACTTCCCCCCCAAAAATTTGTATTTAAAGTTTACTACATGTCAAACTTCCACCTGCTCAGCTCTTAAGTAAGGCAGGACTTTTATGGTAAAAATAGCCTATGTTCTTTGCAACATATATATATATAAATATATATAATCACAATATTTTGTGCCAATGGGAAACCTTCCTCTTCTGCAAAAGGGTCTACGGCACAGATACTGTACACGATTGTTATTTAAGGGCAGGACCTAGTTTTACTGCTGTGTACACAGAGCGTACAAAACATCTCATGGTGGACCATTTCAGTACAGAGAAATTATTCACAGAAAACATGTTGTGGACAATTTCTTTGAAACAAAATAATGATTTCTGATTCATAAATAGCATTCTATGCTTTAAGGGACCAGTCAGCTTTCTGATGAAAAATTCTCTAGTACTCAAAAGGTTAAATGGTCTAAATCATTTCATATAAGCATGTGTCAAAGCAAAAAAATACACGTTTATCTTATTCCGCAGAGTCAAATTATTTGCATGCCTGGCCTTCCACCATCACCGGTCCATCATACTCAGGATCATTTCAGGCGTGATGTCTCCATTCTGAGCCTCAATTCCTGCTTGTGCCTGTACATCTTCTGTTTCTGGCTCTTTCTTTATCTCAACGATGATATTTTCAATAGTTGTCGTGCCAGGTTCTGGCAACTGTTGAACTGTTCCTATTGAAAAAAATAAAACAAAATTGTGGTCAATAAAATGATGAACAGGACTATGCTTCTGAAACAAGGGAATTGATCAAAAATACTTCATTCTCACACTGGAAAATACAGCAAACATTAACTGCAATTCCTCTTCTACATTGAAAAGGATGTTGCTGTAGGTTAGCAATTTGTAGGTTCTTCAACAAAATTACAGCTCAATGCTTTACTTGAACTAGGATAAGTAAGACCAAGGGATTGTTATTTCTTTGAACCATAGAACAGTCCCCTTCGGCCCTTCTTGTCTGTGCTGAACCTTTTTTTTGCCTAGTCCCACTGACCTGCACCCAGTCCATAGCCCTCCACACCTCTCCTAAGCCATGTAGCTGCCAAAATTCTTATTAGATGTTAAAATTAAGCCCACATTCACCACCTCAGCTGGCAGCTCGTTCCACACTCCCACCACTCTCGGTGTGAAGTTCCCCCTCACGTTCCTCCTAAACTTTGCCCTAGTCCTCTGGTTTGTATCTCACCTACCTTCAGTGGAAAAGCCTATTCTGTCTATTCCCCTCATAATTTTAAATGACTCTATCAAATCTCCCCTCATTCTTCTACACGACAGGGAATAAAATCCTAAACTGTTTAACTTTTCTCTGTATTTCAATTCCTGAAGTCCTGGCAAGATCCTGGTAAATTTTCTCTGAACTCTTTCTATCTTATTGATATTTCCTGCATACAGTACTCCAAATTTGGCCTCACCAATGGCTTTTACAACTTTACCATAACATCTAAGCTCCTATACTCAATACTTTGATTTATGATGGCCAATATGCTAAAAGCTCTCTTTACAACCCTATCACCCATGACACCACTTTTGGGGTATTATGTATCTGCATCCCAGGCCCCTCTATTCTACCACATTCCTCAGTGCCCTAACTTTCATCGTGTACATCCTTCCTTTGTTTGTCCTTTCAAAACACCTCACACTTGTCTGCATTAAAGTTCAATCTGCGATTTTTCAGCCCATCTTTCCAGCTGGTCCAGATCCCTCTGTAAGCTTGAAAAACCTTCTTTGCTGTCCACAACACCTCCAATTTTAGAGTCATCTACAAACTTGCTGATCCAATTTACATTATCATCCAGATCATTAATATAGATGAAAAACAATAATAGTCCCAGCACCGAACCGTGACAGGCCTCGGTCTGAGAAGCAATCATCCACAACTACTCTATGGTTTCCTGCTCCCGTCCAGCCATTGTTGAATCCAATTCACTATTTCACCATGAATACGCAGCATCTGATCTTTTCTGTCTAACGTCCCATGTGGAACCTTGTCAAAGGCTTTGCTCAATTTCCTGAAGACAACATCCACAGCCTTTCCATCATCAACTTTTTTGGTAACCTCCTCGAAAAACTCTAAGATTGGTTAAATGCTACCTACCACGCTCAAAGCCATGTTAATTATCCCGAATCAGTTTCTGGCTATTCAAATAACTGTATATCCGATATCTTAGAACACCTTCCAATAATTTACCTACTACTGACATCAAGTAGTAGTACTTGATGTACTATAATCACCGGCCTATAATTTCAAGGATTACTTTTGGAGCTTTTTTAAGCAATGGAACAATGCAAGCTGCCCTACAAATCCTCCAGCATCACATCCGTGGCTAAAATATTTCTGCCATAGCCCCTGCAATTTCTACTCTAGCCTCCCTCAAGGTCTGCCAAGAGAATATCTTGTCAGGCTCTGGGGATTTATCCACTCTTATTTGCTTTCAGACAACACACACTTCCTCCACTTTAATCTGTATAATCTTTAATATCCATGACCTCACTGGTTGTTTTCCTTTCTTCCCACCACTCTGTGCCTGTTTCCTGAGTAAATACTGATGAAAAAAGACATTTAATATCTCCCCCATTTATTTTGGCTCCATACAAAGCCAATCATTCTGATCTTCGAGGGAACCAATTTTGTCCCTTACTATAATTTTTCTCTTAAAATAACCGTAGAAACCCTTAGGATTTCCTTCATATTGCCTGCCATAGCAACCTCATTCTTTTTTTTTGCCTTCCTGATTTATCTCGATATTTGATGCATTTTTATACTCAAGTACCTCATTTGCTCCATTTTGCCTATACCAGCTATATACCTTCCAAACCAGATTTCCAATACCTCCTGAAAATCAAGGTTCCCTACACCTGCTAACCTAGCCTTTAATCTAATAGGACGATACCAACTCGGTTCTCTCAAAATTTCACCTTTGAAGGTCCTCCATTTCCCAGTATATCCTTTTCTTGGAAGTTTATGACCACATGCAGGTCAAAATGAAAATGTCTTATCAAGATCAGTGCCAATGTTATAAATTTACTGCACAATTCCAATCAACTTCTTCAAGCAGCTTGGTATCCTATTGTTCTCAACTACAGTCATGCGTCAATGATACGTTCTGTGAAATAGGACGTTTTGCGATTTGGGCATTGTGTGAACACCATATTATATAGATGACATGGTGTATGGGTAGAGAGCGTGGCAGTGGGTCTGGTGTGAGGACTGGCATGGAGCTGTGGGCAGAGAGTGGAGCAGTGGGATCAGTGTGGGGACTGGCATGGAGCTGTGGGCAGAGAGTGGAGCAGTGGGATCAATGTGGGGACTGGCATGGAGCTGTGGGCAGAGAACAGAGCAGTGAGATCAGTGTGGGGACTGACACAGGACCATGGGCAAAGAGCAGCGCGGTGGGTTAAGTTTGGGTATACAATTTCCTAAAGCTAGCAATCACTTTTTCTAAATTGCTTTGGACATGCTTGCAGTAACTGAATAATTATGGGAACACGGACGTATCTGTGGTCAGATGTTGCCCAAACAGACATTATGCAGTACATGACTGTAATTTCTCATCCCATCCTTTTACCATAAATCTTCACGAATTTTAGTTTGCAAATTCCTCATTCTGGACTATACCAAAAGCTTTCTCAAGATTTGAAGACTACAATTAGATACATTTTTTGGTCAAGTTCCAGAGATACTCGTAAAATTCTCCCATCTTGAACAAACCTCAGTACCTCTTATTGAGGAAATAACAATTTTTAAAAATCTACAACCCTTCAAGGTTGCTCAGTAAAGTCACTGCAGATTCTGTTCGCCAAGTCCGCTTTCTTGTCCTGTCAGATTTAGGTTGATCATCCAAATTCATCAACATGGTAATTACAATTTTTTTTTTTAATTTTATAATTTTCTTCTTATTCAAAGTTTTATTTCAAGCCAAAGCTCCCAGCTTCTTGGTTCCTCAAAATCTTACACGGTGCCACTTACTCCATTTTCTTAAAGTTAAGTGAACAAAGGCAATCTTTCTCAAACATCCTTTTATTTGGCAATATCTCATTCCAGCAATCAATCCAGGATAGGTTTTCCTCTGCCTCATCAATTATCATACAATAGCAAGATTACCTATTTTTAATCCCTCAAATCCACTTGCAATAAAAGTCAACATACCTTCTTATTTGTTTGCATCATTTAATTTCAACATTTGTTACCCAGATTAAGAATTTTTTTTCTTCATATGAGGTACAGTTTTTCAAGACTTGCTAAATTTTCCAATGTAACTTTCCACTATTACTAATGAACCCAAGGAATCCATCAAGACCTCACTTGCAAGCAGGCCTCAGACAGTGTACTATCACTGAAATGCCTGATCACATCAGCCTTTGAATGCACGTTTGTAATTTAAAATTTTAAATGCTTTGAACATTGCATATAATTAAAACTATTATAAAAGGGTGCAAAGAATTTTTTTTTAATGTAAAAAGTGAACAAAACCATTTAAAAAAATCTCCACAACTCCATATCTCAAAATCCTCACTTCAATGAGACAGACTCTTCATCTTCAGCCAGAACTGAGTGTAGGAAATATCAGCAAAATAGCAATCTACCTTTCATATCCATGTGGAATTCAGTGACATAGCAGAGTGAAAGACAACTGGAATGTCTTCATTCAGCGCAACCCAAATTTATAGGTTTGTTTTGCTTTTAAGTTTCCTTCAGAATCTCAAGCTTCCAAATGTAAAATAGAGCCCATTATAACTGGTCAACAACACACTGAATCCATAGCTAATGCTACAAAAATTTAAAGAATACCAAACCAGTCAAAAGCAAAATCAAATGCAAGATAAAGATTAAGACAAGCTAGTTCTGGGCCAATATCACATCAGTCTGAAACCAAGTCAAACAAATTAATTTAATCAAGTTACACTTCCCATCAGAGGTACCAGGGGATGTTAGATTTGTCCTCAATGACCCAGTGCTATTGGAGTAAAAATGGCAACATGCAGTGAGCTTCTGATATTTCGGATGTTTTCCGAGCAAGCTCACAAAGGACAGGTTGGTGTCACATTAAAAACACTACAGTTAACATTTAAACAGAATCAAAGTTGTATGAAAAAAAAAAGGATACTTCTAAGCAGTATGTTCACATCCTGAATAGTATTAAGAAAACCGTAATTACCAGTATTCTTGTTTGACTGATTAGTTTTGCCAGGTGGTCGACCCCTTCGTTTTTTGGTTGGCGTTGGTATTGGGATGACTTCGACAACAGGCTGCTCCTCCTCTTCCTCTTCCTCTTTCTCAGGCTTGTTCACATCTGGCTTGTCATCTTCATCACCGTCTAATTCAGGTTCAATGTTATCATCTTCACCTACAAAAGCATTGTAATTAAAAACAAAGGAATATTCAAGCATCACCACAAGGAGCTTACACTTGTTCTTTCTGCAGCAAAAATAACTGTGTACTTCCTGTGTATTTTTCCTTCCAGCTTGGTCACAAAATGCTTTCCTTGTTATTCAAGCACTAATTCTTCTTACAATCATACAAATTAATCCAGGTAATCTTGTTTCTATCTGAGACTACGTTACTGAACCTTGTAAAATGTTTTTTAAAGCAAAAGATGTGAAGACCGCTGAATAATGCTGAAACCATTCTAGTCAAAGCAAAATAACAAATAATATTTAATCAATTTTGTGGCGCTACTACAGAGGAGTATAGCAATACCACTATCAGAAGAATCTCCTTTCTTGGATTGCATTTTCCGCTTCCTTCCTCTTCCCTTGTTCTTCTTACGCTCTACTGCATCTCCTTCTTCACCTCCTGGCCAACTGCAATTCTCAGCATGTTTTGTCATTGTATTCTGCAAAATGCAAAACAAAGAGGTCAATACATTCATGATTTTACCTTCAAGACAACAATCATTTGATTTCTAAACTTTAGGGGAAAAATATAACAAAAACAAGAGTATGAACATACTAAATCTTGCACATTTTTCCTTAAGATGTGGTATTTACCAAGTCCAATTATACTTGAAAAATATCTGAATCCTATTCTAAAGGGTATCAAATGAAGTCTTCACATAAAAATGTCTCTAAATTTTATGGGACATTTCCAGCACTTTGTTTCTGCTGTTGATCCATCCAACCAAGTTTAAATTTATTGTATTAACAGTAAATTGGGAAGTTTCAGAGTAGGGTGAAGACATTTTAGCATGATTGTATAGGATCCATTATTTTTTTCTCCATCAATTTTGCATTCGCTTGCCCAGTTGTCTTTTTGTAGAAGGTGCTTAAGCCATGATTCTAGGGCCCAAGCTATAAAAAAAGGCTCTATGCATATTCAATGTTTGCCAAGTAGCTCAATCAAAACAATGCAATGCAAAGCCTCCCACCCCACTCCC
This sequence comes from Narcine bancroftii, assembly GCF_036971445.1. Classification (NCBI taxonomy): domain Eukaryota; kingdom Metazoa; phylum Chordata; class Chondrichthyes; order Torpediniformes; family Narcinidae; genus Narcine; species Narcine bancroftii. Next base: position 77,813,019 of record NC_091478.1, read on the forward strand.
TTATATAATGACAGGATCAAATGCAAACTCAAGTACAGATACTAAATCTTAATGATGAATCAGCCCAAAAAATGAGGACATAATTTCACAGTCATTAATCAATTACATCTAACGGACAGCTCTGTAGCTCAATCATGACAACTTCCCAAATGGATAAGAATGTAAATTTTTTTTAAGATTCAATTTGACGGAGGAAAAGAAGTAAAAGAGTTTCCCCCAGTCTCTGAATGTCCATGGATTCACCTCCACTGCTGCCGCAGCCTCCGCAGAACCATCGGCAACCCAAGCTCCAGATCCCAACCTCTGAAACAATCAGGAACCCTTTAGTGCCCTCTGCACCCTCTCGCATCCCAATTCCAATACCTGCTACCCCTTCAGCCAGTTTCGAGCCATTCTCCAACAGCCCACCGTCTGTGTGAGTCCTTCAGCCGCAGAACCCCTCACTGGATGGCCACTGAGATCACTGGCTTGTGGGTCGTCTGCTTCTCCTTCTCAAATTGGGGTGGGGGGAGGGGGGGTTCTCCCTGTTTTCTGGTGCCCTGCACCAATCCTCCGCTTCACTGGAGTCTGCAACCTCTCATAGCTGCTGCTGATCATAGGCGCCACCATCTTGGGCATAGACCTCCTTTAACAGGCCAGTCAAAGCCTGTACGGAGGTGACACCATAAAGACTGGGCAGTTGGACTCCACAGGAGTACTGTGTCTTTGCTCCCGGTTCTTCCCAGGTCTGCACAAGCAGCAGTGCTGCCGGTACAGCAGCACCACCCTATTTTTTTTGAGATCTGATGCTGGGGACAGGAGAACAAAATTATGATTGATGAAGATGGGTACATGATGGTTAATATGGATTAGTGGTCCTTTTCCGTTAATACATGACTAAGTATTTTGAGAACAGTATATTATTTTTCTCATTAATTAAAAGGATAGAGCTTAGTAATGTACCACAGATGCAGGCACCAAAATGAGTCCTTGAAAAAATTCACATGCTTTTGCATATGAAAAAACTCATGTCAATTTGTGCAGGGGGCAAATATTTTACAACGTGTCATTACTATAATCCATCAACAACACTGTCTACATAAACTGCTCATACCAATTTTTAAAAATCTACAAAAAATTAGATACCTTACGAGTGAAGGCTTTGCTACATTTGGTGCACATAAAAGTAGCAGGAATAAAACTAGGATCATGATAGCGCTTGAAGTGCATGTCCAACAGTTGTTTCTGCCGAAATGTTTTATCACATTGGTTGCAGGAATAAGGCTTTTCTCCAGTATGAGTACGTTTGTGCATCACCATGTGACGTTCCTGCAAGGAAATAGGATAAACATTAAGTGAAAATATTAAGTAATATGGAATGTACCAAAAATTAGGAAAACTTGAACTACTTTTCACCCCTTGCCATGAAAATCTCTACCTCAATTTTAATGTAAATTCTACACCTATCACTCTTTTAGATTGAGAAAACACTTGCAGTTCAAAATCCATTCTGTTCATCAGCAAAGTTGCTCATTTTCACTGGTTTAGAAATAGTGGCATTTTTACTTCTAGATTTCTTGCACATTATAACCTATACAACCCATTAGTCATCTATTTTACCATTCTTACTCTCTGACTTTCTACGAAGTAAAATTCCCCAAATCTTCAAATCCTTTGACCTTATACTGCAATCACCAAAAAATGCAAAATTTATTAAATACCTCAGTCTATTGTCCACAAGAAAATCAATGATGAATGTTCAATAACAATACCTGTTTACATGCATAATTACAAAGTTCACATTTGAAACGCTTCTCATTCCTGTGAGATTTCTGATGTTGTATGAGGGCATATCGCTCATGGAAGACTGCATCGCAATAGCGGCACTTTTTTCCTGACTCAAGATAGGAATGCTGTTTTCTCAAATGAACACCTGAGAAGAAAATGATTTGAAGAGATTTAACTTGCACTTTAAAGCACTATTTAAAAGGAAGACTGTCATCACTTTAAGTGCCAAAGATACATGAATCCTTACTTCCAATATATGTATGGCACAAATCTTCCAAAAAAAAAAGACGTAAATGAATAGATATTTAATACAGTAAAACTCTGATTATCCAAAATCGGATTCTCCAAAATCCTCAGTTATCCAAAAAAATTTTGGATCTGATCCGACTGGAGACATTAGGCTCCTGACGACAGCAGTAATGGACTTCAGACTCCTGGCACTGGCATCAGTGCAGTGGACTTCAGGCTTCCGGCGCCAGCAGCAGTGGACCTCAAGCACCCAGACAGGATCGAGACCCGCAGGTTCCTGGCATGAGCGGTGCCTTGGTGGGGAAGTGTCTGTGATCAGCAATTTTTTGGTGAACTTTATTTTAATGCTTAAAAAGTCTTACCTCGTTGGTTGTTGTTGTATAAACACTGTTACAAGTAATTTGCTGTTGCTACTGGACTGTTTTTAAAAAATGACTGGTTCTCCGAAAAAAACGTTTATCCGAAATGGGCCCGGTCCTGACCATTTCAAATAATTGGACATGAAAAATGTTACGTTAATGGTGCGAAGAATCGCACTTTTCTGAAGTTTCATTTTGCTACACTTGTAATGAAGAGCATTGGATTTTAATCCTACTTTAAAATCAATAAAACCCTAGTTGACCAATGTACGAAAAATAAATTGACACGTTACTTTCACCATTAGTGCTCCCATCTGCCATGATGTTAAGTCTTGAAAGGAAAATTTCATTTCTTTGCACTTCAGAAAATAATACCTAGAAAGATTAGAAACTTTTATTTCATCAACTTTCATAATGCTGAAGTGCAAAACTTTTCACCGCACACTCCATAAATCTGAAAAAGACTGAAGAGTGAAAATGGATAGCAAGAGGTATCCATTCTCTAACATTTGGAGGGGGTGTCTGTAGTAATAGGTGCAAAAATCCAGCCTTTAAGACCAAATATTTTGGATAGAGTCACAAATTTAATGAATTACAGCTCACGTGTGGGAAAACTTTAGCTTTGCAGGCAATGTGCGCATCCCTATCATTTTCGAATGCATACGTCAAAAATTCTGCAATGGGACATTTTACACTGTATAAAAACTTATGATAAAAATTTTGAAGACTTAAATACACTTACCCAAATCACTTTTTCTAGCAATTACTGTGTCACAATGTGGGCAATGAAATTTGGCCACATTTTCTGTATGCTTCTGTAAAATGTGCATTTTCATTGTTCCACTTTGAGTGAAGCGAGCATGGCAGATGTAGCATTCATATGGTTTCTCACCTATTTAAAAAAAAATTAAGAATATTTTGCTGAAGACTTAAATACAATGGACAGTTTTATACTTCAAAATCAACAGAATCTATACCCAAGCATTTATGAATTTCAACACCACATATGATCTGCTTCAATGTTAAAAATAAAGCACAAAGCCGACCAGAATTTTCAGAGAGCATAGAATACAAATTGCCCACCACTATAGAGGTTGACTGGCTCTGTCACCGGACTTTAGTGAAGATGGTCTTTAAAGCTAATAAACAGATTATGACACCACTACCCTAAACAAGAGGCAAGTGCAGACCTGCATTTAGCTTTCACTATTGTTCAGAAGAGCTTTGCAAAGAAATACAAGCTAAAAAATAAAGGACTGGACATCTTGTGACATTAAAAAAAAAACAATCATTTGTTTTATCATCTCAAACAGATGTACACAACTGAACTGTCAGCTTTGCTTTTAAAAACATTAATTTAAGAAATAAAATTCTGCAACTCAACAGCAAATAACAAAATGTGTGGATTACTATACCAGAGTGAGTCCTCATGTGCCGTTTCAGCTTATAGGTGTCCCTGCTGGCGTAGCTACAAAGACTACATTGGAACGGGCGTTCACCAGTATGAGAGCGAATGTGGCGCTTTAACTTACTGACCTAGAAAATCAAATGATAATCAGATATTCCACAAAAGCTTACTTTTCAATGCTGAGAATCAGAATTTTGGCCTGTTGTGTGTGGAGGAATCATGGTCTCCCTCCCTGGAAGGTGTGTATTGCAGGTGGTCATGTGTCCTCCCAGTCTGAAACTTATTCAGAAGTCACACCACCCTGTCATTCGAGGTTGGACTATGGCCACCCATTAGTACACAGCTCGTCATTGGCTAATTTAAATCACCTTGGGTCATTATTGGCTAGACACCCAGATCAGAACTGTATAAAACATCAATGCATAGCACATTTTTCTCTCTGCCTCACGGTCCAAGCCCCAGACATCACTCCATGCCAGGTCACTACTGTGGACATAGCTGGAAGTGTCACGGGCAAGGGTGAGCCCTAGTATAGTGATAAATCAATACTTTCAGACAGCCACATCCTTGTTGGTACAGGAAACCAGGTGTGTGTGTGTGAGAGGAAGTCCGTCTGTTGAGTGTGTACATATAGATTCACTGTTGTCAGAGACCAATCTGGTCCGAGGTGAATGTCTATATCATTGCTTAAGTGAAATAATAATCGAGTACCATTTAATGTTCTCCCATTTGTCTCCTGGGTGTTAATTAAAGTTACGCTTGAATGTAACACGTGTCTAGACTTGTCTCTCTGTGAACCCATCGAATCTGATATTCTTCCCAACTCAACCACTGGTGCTGCAAGCAGGGTTCAAAGAGTTTCAGCTGGACACGTGGAGTACTAACCATGTGGGAGATTGTACTAACAAGTGTGTGTGTCCTGTCAGGTGCACGTGTGAATGTGTACCTACTCACCAACAGGAGTAACAGGAGGCGACCTACAGATAGGAAAGGAATCCAGGGGTTGGAATATAAAATCCCCAGGTTGTCTGACAACAGTCAGGGGTTCAGCTGTTCAGAGGTGTGGCTTGCAAGCCACGCCATGTCGGTTGCCTAGATCGACAAGCTGGAGACCCATGGAGTGAAGATAGGGCCCCATGTGGTCTCCCTCCTGGAGGAACTTGAGTTTCCCGAGACAAGGGGAAGTTGTGGGGGAGCACTATGGTTACTGATATTCCTACTTAGGCGCTAATAGGGTAGCAAGTCCGATTTAAGTAATCAGGGTGCCCAGAAAGATAGAGAGATAAGGATGTTGGCACTACAGGGAGCAGTGCAGAATGCCCAAATGCAAGTGACCAACCTAGAAATTAGTCATGGAGGCAGCTTCCAAGCTGATTACAACAGCAGCTGCAAGCCTGGTTCACAGCTTGACCCAGGAAAATTCTGAGCCATTATCTGGGGGTGGGGGGGGGGGGAATTCGACACATGGCTGGGGGATGGGTAAGTGTGCATGGATGATGATGACCATAAGGAATCTGAGTCCTACACACACACACATTCTCCTCCCTGCATGCCTGAGCCTTTCCAAACCCAACCAATGACTACGCAGTCCCAGACCTACCACAAAGGCACCCCACCGACCCTGCAAAGCAGAAGATGGGGGATCTCAGGTGGGCACGCACGCATGCCAGCACTGAATTATGGAATCCCAGGACCACTCTGCCAAGGAGCTAACAGTGTGAGGGGACAAACACCAAAAGCAGCCAGGAAAACCCTAGCCATGCCACTGCTTCAGTTGGGAGACAAGGGAGCCACCAATTTCCTTCTCTCTCACACATCAGGAAGCAAGAGCCCTGGGCGGTCTGTCTGACTAACAAATGATTGGCAATGCCTTGCAGGCACTGCCAGAAAGGGTCGATAATGGGTGGTGACAGCGGTCCGGGCCAGGTTCCCTGCCCTCCAAGAATGGGGCCTGCAGTCAATCGCAGTGGCACACCATTGGTGAGGGGTAAGGGAGAGGCCACTGACTGTGGATATCTGGGGGGGGGGGGGGAGCGAGAGGGAGAGGGAGGGCAGGCCTGCGAACACTACTTCCTAGGGAGCATGAAGGGTGCCTTGGTGGGCTATTTAGTCACAACTGCATACCCCGACCTTAGAGGGATGGTCTTGCCCCTCATGGGGATGACGACCAGGAAAAACATCTGGGAAGCCATTACCCTCTTGAAGAGATCGGAGTACACTGAGCACCCACTCACGTTTGAAGGAGGGCAAATTCAGTGACGTCACCCTTCCAGGGACTCAAGGAAACACGAATGGTCTCAGGAGAGAACATTGAGGGGTAAAGTGTTGTGGGGGTGGAGCTTCCCAAGCACCACCCATTCAGAACTGTACCAGCCTCCTCTCTAGCCCCTAATTTATCGTTTGAGCTTTCCCAAACCACCACCCCCCTCCCCAACCCCACCACAGCCACCTCAAGCTGTTCCTCTTCTCGATGAGGGTGATATGAAGATATGAGATATGAAAACGCTCAAACAGACTGCTACGATCTCACCACCCCAGCTTGTTTAATCAGCAAGGAGCACACGTCATTTATTATGCAAAGAATTCTCATCAAGACAGGCGAGAGCTGTTGCAATGGAAACCAAAACCTCAACATTGGACATTTGATCGCATCTTTCACTATGTGATTTCGGGTGCAGATTTTGTAATGGACCTTTTGTTTTATTTTTCTTGTTTTTAAAATCACCCTGAGCTGTAGTAATAATGTCTTTAAGCATACTTATGGATTTGGAGTTAAAATTCAGTTTCAAAGTTACAGTTTATAAGTAGAATGTCACATATCAAACACTAGAAACATTATACATATTTTGTTTCATTTGACAATGACAACATTTCCCCAGCCCTCCAATTAAAAGAAACATATACCTCAGGGGGTGGATCCTTCTGGAGCCTTTTTTTAAAAAAAATCACAAATTGGCCAACTTTCAGTCGCAACTCTTCCTGGCCATTGTTACAGGCACTTGTGGTATCCCTGTGGCGAAGGCCATCGGGGTGCCGTGCTTAGGGAGTGCCCGAGCGTGAGGCTAAGGTGTGGGATGCACAAGCCAAGAAAGGGCTCTGGCCTTGCACTGCCTGCTTGTAGACGTTTGTGGTAAGGGTGCTCACATTTGCCAGCAAAGCTGGAGAAACCAGGCATGCAAGTTGGTGACCAGCCAAATTTCTTTCTCTACCCTTCCCTCTGACACCAGGGAGCAGCCGTCACAGCACCCTGCTCCACTGGAAACCCAGCAACCCTGTTTGATCCTGGGGTTGGGGGTGGGTGGGAGAGCTAGTGAGGCATTGTCAATGAATTTGATTATGTGCCTTGTCCAGACAAGGGGAAGCACTTGTGTATATATTGATCTGTTTGATTGGTATTTTTTTTATTTTAAAAATATCTTTTTGTTCTTTTTTCTTTTTTTTATATAATTATAACATGTTCATAGAGTTATAATCTTTGTAGTGATTGCAGAGTAATGCAACTTCCAAGGGGTGGAATGTTGTGTGCTGTAATATGTCCTCCCTGTCTGAAACTTATTCAGAAGTCACATCACTTGTCAATCAAGGTTAGACACCAGCCAACCATTAGTGCACACCTTGCCATTGGCTAATTTAAATCACCTCAGGTTATTAGTGGCTAGATGCCCAGATCAAAACTGTATAAAACATCAATGCATTGGACATTTCTTTCTCTTGGCCTCATGGTCCAAGCCCTGGACATTGTTCCATGCCAGGTTGGTTCTGTGAACATCACTGTAAAGTGTGCACTACACTAATGCTGAGCTGTAGTAATGCAATCGATCAATACTTGCAGAGAGCTGCTCCCCCATTGGTACAGGGAACTTGTGCGTGTAAGAGTCCCTGTTTGTAGTGTGTGTGTATACTCAAGTATGTGAGTGTATAGAGTATAGGTTCATGATTGTTAGAGACCTACCTACCGAGGTCCAAAGTGAATGTCCATATTGTTGCTTAAGTGAAATAGTAATCGAATACTGTTTAATGTTTTCCCTGTTTGTCTCACATGTGTTAAAAGTTATGCGTGATTGTAACACTTGTGTCCAGACTTGTCTCTCTGTGAACCTACCAAACAGGATACTCTTTCCAACATGAGAGGAACCAAAACGGGCCTCCCATATGATTAATCACTCCCTTTTACTTTATGCATTAGGTTCTCCAGGGTCATTACCAGACTCAATAAAATTCATTATTTATGTTTATTTTTAAATAGGGACATCTCTAGATGCCCAATACAAGATCAACATACGAGTTTGCAATTGGCCTACCCAAGTATTTAAATTTAATTTTAGAATATTAATACAAATTGATAACGGTAACAATAATAAATTTCCATTTGTTCCATGCTACTTTCATCAAGTAATCCCTTGGACTGCATTTTTAACTAAGAAATAAATTTTGACTTTGATTTTCCACTTAATTTTTAATCACATACAAAATCACAGAATTATGTAATCTCGTCCACATTGCTGTTTGAACGGTTCCTTACAATTTAAAAAGCATGCAAATTGGCATAACAAAGCAAGCACACAAAAATATATGCAAGTTTAAATGATCTTCCAAAGTGCAGAGCAATGAATGGGATGTCTAGATATGCAATTAAATGTAATTATACAAATGCAGCACAAGGAAGAAAATTCATTATTGTGAATTGTTTTAATTTGAAAGGAGCAAATCTTGCGATCTCACAATTTAAGAGAATCTTTATATTGTAGTTGGTAGTGAAATTATCCCAGCGGCTTGACAATTTTGTATTATTTCAAAGTACTTACATAGTGCTTAAATTGAAACTTACATTTGGTTCTACCAACAATGAAGGTTGAAGATCATTTTATTTCTTTAGTACGTGCACAGCTTTCGATACATTAACTTGCTTTGTTTTTCCATGTATTAGAAAGGAGTTAGGCAACAGCAAGTTTGTGCATTTTTTTTTGAAGCCAGAATGATCATCTACCCTTCTTGACCACATGGAAAAAACATCTTTGGCACAGAACTTTACATTTTGCTTGTGAAGAAACTTGGATAATTTTCCATATTAAGGATATAGATATACATAGATCTCAAGATAAAGATTTAATATTTCATTCTTACCTCCACACTAGCATAGTCACACATTGAACATTTGAATGGCTTCTCATGGGTATGTTTGTAGCGACGATGCCTCACCAATTCCCCACTGGTTACAAATGCCATATCACAATCAGGACACTTGTGTGGTTTAGTACCTACAATTAGGAAGATTATATTAATTCTCATTTCATGTTTTCATTATGTGCTGAATTAGTTTTATATAATTTAACCAGCCTTAGAATGACATTATCAACTCATCACCAAACAGTTTATATATTTTTTAAATTTACTTGTCAGATTTAACTAAACGGATTTTGCAAAATTTCCATTTTAAACTAGGTTCATTCAATTGTATTTTCAGTGTAATAGCTATTACAGCAAATTGTATTTGGAATGTCCTTAATATTTTTTCCAAATAAAGAGCAATGATTAAAGCAAGAGCCATAAGTAAATGCAAAAATAAACTTGTTCAGTGACTTTTGGAATTTTGTTTACTTTGAGTCAATGTTTTGTTGAACTAGATTAAGTCAGAATTTTTTCTTATTTAACCTCAGATAGCTGAAGACACTAAATACAGGACCCTTGCCCAAGGACCAGTGGGAAAAAAAAATCAACCACAGGTAATGTTATGCTTGTTATTTCCACGAGGAATGACTTTATATGGGTTTAACACTTAACTGACTTTATTTTCCTTGAGCTGCTTCAACCAACTTCCAGTGACAACCCCTGTCATATGTCACTTTGTTTCTGCTCAACTGTGCACATTGCATACTGGGAAATGTAGTTCTTATCTACACACATAACACAGACTTGTCAGTAGTTGAAGCCTATTTAGTGTAAAATTGAAGGAGGCACTCTTCTCTCTTGATCAGCTGCCCTCAAATGAAGCCTCTTCCTCTACTTTGTATCCAGTAAATTAAGCAGGGTTGCTGTGACTGTCCATTTAATCTGAAAAGGGTATAATCTTGAAATTATAAATCCCTTTAACGATAACCTGCTGGACAAGACAGAAACTGCCAGACCATTTCCATCAGTTATCATATCATGCACGTCAAACTCAAAATTCAAATTTCAGAACTCAATATTCCTGGGGATAGCCAGTGATTAAACATAACCTTCCAGCTTAGAGGCAGAAAAACCAAGTGGGCATCCTGATTAACTAGACACCACAATGAAGCCATCTGGTTCCAGAAGGCAATGCCAAGAGTTGACTGTTCCACGCCTCTGAAATTGAAGACATTAATGCCTACTTGGAAAAAGATGAAAATCTCAGAAGAGCCAGAGGTCAGATATATCACTATTGTAGAGCACTGATGCACAAAGCAGAGGGAAAAAATGTACTAAACTTCTACTGCCACCCTTCCAACTTTATGCCAGGGTCATTTAACATTTAACATTCCACTGACCCTGGATGGAAAAAAAGCTTAATTGGCTGTCAAAAATAATTCTTACGGTGGGATTTGTAATCACCAGACTGGTCCTGTGAAGTGAAGGGTCTTATGAACCAAGAACTGGTATCAGAAAGCAAATTTTTATTTATTTAAAGCAATTATTTTTGTTACCTGTGTGGGTGTTAAGATGATTTCTCAACAGTGTGACTGTTCGAAAAGCTCTTCCACAAAGATGACATTTATGCGGTCGCTCATCAGTGTGGCTTTTCATATGACGATCTAGATTGGAACGTCGGGGGCAGGTATAGCTGCACAGTTCACACTGGAATGTCTTCTTTACCCCTAAAGTGAAAAGAAAACTGGATTACTTTCAGGTTTATATGTATAACAAGATTAGTAGAGAACATTTTGTACAGAGGACACAAAATTTATTTCATAAGCCATTCTTGTTAATGTTCTTCAACCCACAATTTGGTGTTCAGACTTTGAAATAAAAGAACTACTGTATCTGCTGTGTGCATAGAGAAAAGGCTTGAGCAACACACATCCTTGCAAACGGATAAAAATTGACAACTTGCAAAATTGCAAGAATAAGATTAGGATTTAATTTGTGATTTGTAAAACAAAATTTTAAAGGGTCATGTAAAATTGGTTCTTTGGAAACAAAATTTAAAAGGGTAGAGAATACCATATTTTTATGCATATAACACGCACATTACATGTGTATTTTATAAACCAGACACCCCCACGCGTTGTGTGCGCACAATACGAGGAAATTTTTACATGTTGAAAGAGCATGCATCTTGTGGGCGTGGGAAAGTCAAACTGGCAATTTATAGCAGGCGTGGGACTATAATAGCGGTATTGAAAGAATGTGCACAATTTATAGCTGCCATGGGAAAGACATGCCGGCAATTTATGGGAAAGTTATAGCAAGCACAAGAATACAAGGTTCACAATCTTTATCCGGAACCCTTGGGGGGGGTCACTGTGTTCCGAATTTCAGATTTTTCTGGATTTTGGAAAGCCAGATTTAAGCCCACCCAAATTGTACTGCCATATCCACCCCCACCCCCTTCCAGTCACGCTGCCACCTCCCCCCCCGCCCAAGTCGCGCTGCCAGTCTATCCCCCTCGCCCGCCAGACTCGCACTGCAGTCTCTCTCCCTCTCGCCCGCCAGATTCGCACTGCAGTCTCTCCCTCTCGCCCGCCCGACTCGTGCTGCTGTCTCTGTCCCCACTTGCTGGATTTTGGAGCTTTCTGGATTTTAAATGTTCAGATAAAAGATTGTGTACCTGTAGCGGCAATAAAAGAACACACACACAATTTTATAGCAAATGTGGGAATGTTATAGCTAGCATGATAATGTAATAGCAGCAATGAAAGAACAAGCACAAGTCATAGTGGGCATGGGAAATTTTGATGTTGGGAATATCTCTTTGTACTGAATGCCACGGTATTCTATAAACAGGACATTCTGGATAGGGCACTGCACCTTATCAATGTTAATTGCCCAGGACCATCCTTCAGCGAGAAGATTAACATATCAAGTGCCTCTGATTTGAGACATTAGAATTAAAATCTTGCTCAACTCCGAAGCCTGTCTTCAATCTATTTAATTGATTCCTCACCAAAACTTGTTAATGTATTGCAGCAGGATGTAATTTAAATAATGGGTGATTGACACCTTTAATTGCAGAAGATTAACTGTGGCAGATACTGGTATGTGCTTTGACTCATGTCTTATTTATATCAAATTTCTTTTGTCAGTAGGAATTTAGAATACTACACAATATGGGTTCGCCCCATTTATGATTTTCTGTGCACTATATGCGTGAAAATATGATACATCACTCAAGGTCTTGTATTTAAATCCCCACAGTACAAGAAATAAGGTTGATGATCTTGTAGGGTAGCTGGAAAATGACCAGCATGACTGTGACTAGTTCAGATTTATTGTCAGATTACAGACATATAATCTTGATATTCTTTTTCTTGCTGACCAGGCAGAATGTCTACTTAATGGTAGTGCAAAAAAAACTGTACTCAAGATGCAAAAGAGAGGTGTTTTCAAAGAAGGAAATGCAAACAAACACTGCCATACACAAAAAATTCAATAATAATAAAAATGGACAATGAAGATTTTGCTTCCTGAACACTTTTGGGTGGATTTATGGATTTTGGGCTGCTGATCTTGAAAAATCACCTTAAAATTTTCCTATTAAAGTAGTTTTTTTTTTAACTATAACCTATTTTTGTTATTTCCTGCTTTGTCAACTTGAAGTAAGTTTATAAGATGGGTCAATCCAACCATACCTCGGCATGCGCTCTGAACAGGTGCTATGCAAACATTGATTTAGGCCTGGGCGTGCTTAGTCAGGATAGATCTGGACAGGCTATAAAAGCAGCTCACATATACAGATGTCTTGCATTACATTGATACAGATTGAACACACATTGATGTATGTGTTCTTTAGACAATAACATTTGTCTTCAGGTAGATTTAATACAGCAGAAATGACTTATAAACATCACAACAGCTAGAATACATTGTTACATTTGTGGTGAATGTACAGTAAAGGTTTAAAAAAGCAGCATGACTGCACTTATAAGAAAGCCTATGAGAGCCCTACTTTGGTTGTAAAATTGGTGACCAAGACAAACCATTTGTTATGCAACATTTGCAGTCAACCTGAGAGCTTGGTTCAGAGGTACTCGGAAGTAGATGCCATTTTGCAGTTCCAATGATACAGTGAGAACAGAAGGATCATGAAATAGACTGTTGCTTCTGTCTCACCAATGTATCTGGCTTCTCTGATCTAACTGATTGACAACATGCTTCAAGCAGGTAAAACGATGAAGTGCAACATGTCATTGAAAATTCATTTTCTGCATTCACACTTGGACTTCTTCCCTGCTGATCTTGGTGCAGTCAGTGACAAACAAGGTGAAGGTTTCACCAGAACATTGTGAGCATGGAACAGTGGTGTCAGAAACTGGAATCCATCAAAGCTGGGCGACTATTATTGGACACTGTCACGGAGGCACCAGATGCTGAGTAAAATTGAAAATCAGCAACAAAACATTTTAGGTCAGTTGAACTAATGCAATGTCAGCATCATTATGTGATTAAACATGCTACATTCAATGAAAGTTCATTTAATGTTTCTCCAACTTCCTACATGATGCAGTAAATCTGAAATGATCTTTGTGTTCAGCTTGAAGCTGTCCATCATAATTCCCTTTATTTTTCCAGGAAGCAAACCTTTTGAAAAAAATTGTTGTCCAGTGTAATGTGTAAAGTAAGAGTCCTTAAATGAGTCCCTGATTGAGTATGTTGTTCAGGAGTCTGATGGTGGATGGGGCAGCAAATGTTCCTGAACATGTGGCACCTGTACCTCTTCCCTAATGGCACCAATGAGAACAGAGCATGTACTGGATGGTGTGGATCCTTGATGATTACTGTTGGTCTCTGACGGCAGAGTTCAATGTAGATGCTCTCTATGGTGGGGACATTTTGCCTGTGATGTACTAGACTGTGTCCCCATACCTGCTCTGGGCAACTCTCCCATCTTTGGAGAAGGATTAAGAATAAGCAAGTTACTAGCACAACTCAAAAGATTGTGAAGCTAAGATAATGCACATTCTTACTGGTTTTTATCCCTCATAAAAGAAAAATTAGGCTTCCTGCCTCCTGATGCAACACATTCCAGTAATAATTGGGCAGGTAGTTTGGATGTAAACTTGAAATTTTAGTCATACATGTCACCTATAAAGGCCCTATTTATACAATAGCAAACTATTGCAGATGGTAGAAGCAGCAATAAACAGATAATTCTGGAAATATTTAGGTCAAGCAGTATCTGAAAGAAAAAGTCATCAACCCAAATGTTAACTCTTCGCCCCACTCATCGTGTTCTTCCACCATTTTCTGATTTTAAAGCTATATGTAAGGAAATGGAAATTTACATATAGAAACAGGCAAGTCATCTCCAAAACTGATACCATCAAACAATTAGAAGGGCCAAATTCCTGTTGCTATGGCTCGAGGCAGACTACAAGGATTTCATTTTGTAAATTATTCAAGATAATCACAGGGGTGGTTGAAAGTAGGAAGTCTGAAGAGGTAGAAGCTGACCTTTAATAACTAATTTGGAAGGAATATGATTTATATAATACCCTTCAGAGGAGGAAATCTTCAAAGTTACCTGGTCAGGTACAAGTTCAACTTCACACCTTCAAGCAGCCATCTCAACAGGGCCCTAAGGTACCCCTGGGGGCCACAGCACATTTAAGTAAAAGCCTTGTTTTCTTTTCACCTCGCACAACAAATATTTTTAATGTTTTTATGTTGTTGGTAGAAAACATGACTGCTTCACAGGAAAGGAGGCCCATAAACTTTGAGTAGAGTCCGAGGGGGGCATAGCTGAAGAATGGTTGAGAGTGACTGCCCTAAACAATGTGGTCGACTTTTAAACCCATGTGAAATTACCAAGCAAGCCTTCAAGTTCTTGAACAAGTTGTTATAAATAGAAAAAAAAGATAAAAGTAAATTATGCAACCATGCACAAACCAAATTCATCCGAAGCAAAATCATTCCAACCCTACCAACCTGGCAAAATACTCTTCAAACTTCAGAGGACTAGTGTCTATATTGGGAGAGATGTTAAGCAACAACACCCTGACAGTTGTATTTAGAATTATACAACAATGACAATGTACCAATCTGTGAGATGTCTTTTTGTTTGAAAATTTTATTTATTGAATCATGATGCACTTGTTAAAACACAATGAATAAAACTTTTAAAATACATACATATTTTAAAACTAATCTCCTACAACCCCCCACCCCCTTCCTTAACCCTCCCACCCTCCTCTAACCTATGTCAAAAAGTAAGAAAAAGAGAGATCACACAACATCAAAATTCATCCGTTAATTCCCATGCTTTGGAGTAACACCACTACTGTGGGGCGAGGAGATTTAATCATTCAACCCATATAATCCAAATACGGGCTCAAAGTTTTACGATAAAAAAGATAATTATCACGTAAATTGTTATCTTTTCCAATGGAATACAAGACTTCAACTCCATATGCTATCTCTGAATACTCAAATCAGCCTTATTTTTCCAAGTATTTTTTCTAGCCACAGCTAATTCCAATCTCAAAAAAGCGGTTTGAAATCTAATTTTAATTCTAAACTAATCCTCTTATTACCCAACAAAAATACTAAAGGATCTAATGAATATTTCACTTTCAAAATAACTTCTAAAAATTTCTTCAGTTTATTCCAAAAAGGTTTCACATGACCAAATAGAATATAGAAAAGAACCTACGTCCTTATGACACCTAAAACATAAATCCAAAGAAATAAAATTATGTTTCCTTAATTTTTACGGAGTTAAATAATTGATGAATAAAATTATAATGAACTAATTGATACCTTACATTTACAATTTTAGTCATACTATCCAATCATCCTGAAAAATAAGTATACCTAAATCTTTCTCCCATTTCAATCTAGATTTATGTATATCTGGCTTAAGCATTTTATTCTGTTGTAAACCATACATCTCAGATATAAATCCCTTCCTACCACCCTCAGTACGTAAAATTTCAAACTTCGATCGTCGAGCTAATCGTAAAGTATGCCCAAAAGTATTCAACAATAAAGCTTTAATTTGATAATAAGAAAAAGAGTATTTGAAGATATCATATTTCTCTTTCATTCTTTTAAAATAAATAAAATATCGTGCTTCATAACAATCTTGCACCAATTTAATAGCCTTTTGATCCCATAACTTCAAAAGATGATTATTAAGTGTAAAGGGGATAAAACTTATTTTGACACAATGGAGTTTTATCTGAAATTGTACCTTGGGTACATGGCTTCATTTTGTTTTTAAAAATACCATAAATCCATTAAGTGTTTCAAAACAGGTAAATTATAATTACTCAATAATTTAGGATTCCATCTATAAATAAAATGATCCATCTTCTCACCAATTAAAAATAATTTAGTATTAGCCCATGTCAAAGATTTATCTATTTCAAACATCCTATTAATAAATTTCAATTGTGCTGCGTAATTTTGAAAATTAAGTTGCCAACCTCCTAATTCATATTTCCAAGTCAATTTCTGTAATGATACCCTTACCATTTTATCCTTCCATAAAAATTTCCTCACCAAGGCATTTAAATCCTTAAAAATTGAGGAATCTTACAAGGAATAGACAAATAAATTCTGAATTTGAGGAAAAATATTAATTTTAATACAATTAACCTATCCTATTCATGTAATTGGTAAATTACAGGCCCCTCCAGGCAGGCCCCTCCAGCCCGGGTAAGAAACCTGCATAGGAGAAGGCCACTCCGATATAAAACCTACGACCCAAGGACCTCGCTGCCACGTCCCAGCTTGCTTGGCCACGGCACACGAACCATGGGTGTAAAGGGTGGGGCCAGAACTGCGCGCACTGCACTCCACCTAAAAGCTCCTTTGCGCAGGCACGAGGACAGGTCCACGTCCTCGTCCTCCACCCCCTCCCCGTCCTCCACCCCCTCCCCGTCCTCCACCCCCTCCCCGTCCTCCACCCCCTCCCCGTCCTCCACCCCCTCCCCGTCCTCCACCCCCTCCCCGTCCTCCACCCCCTCCCCGTCCTCCACCCCCTCCCCGTCCTCCACCCCCTCCCCGTCCTCCACCCCCTCCCCGTCCTCCACCCCCTCCCCGTCCTCCACCCCCTCCCCGTCCTCCACCCCCTCCCCGTCCTCCACCCCCTCCCCGTCCTCCACCCCCTCCCCGTCCTCCACCCCCTCCCCGTCCTCCACCCCCTCCCCGTCCTCCACCCCCTCCCCGTCCTCCACCCCCTCCCCGTCCTCCACCCCCTCCCCGTCCTCCACCCCCTCCCCGTCCTCCACCCCCTCCCCGTCCTCCACCCCCTCCCCGTCCTCCACCCCCTCCCCGTCCTCCACCCCCTCCCCGTCCTCCACCCCCTCCCCGTCCTCCACCCCCTCCCCGTCCTCCACCCCCTCCCCGTCCTCCACCCCCTCCCCGTCCTCCACCCCCTCCCCGTCCTCCACCCCCTCCCCGTCCTCCACCCCCTCCCCGTCCTCCACCCCCTCCCCGTCCTCCACCCCCTCCCCGTCCTCCTCCCCCTCCCCGTCCTCCTCCCCCTCCCCGTCCTCCTCCCCCTCCCCGTCCTCCTCCCCCTCCCCGTCCTCCTCCCCCTCCCCGTCCTCCTCCCCCTCCCCGTCCTCCTCCCCCTCCCCGTCCTCCTCCCCCTCCCCGTCCTCCTCCCCCTCCCCGTCGTCCTCCCCCTCCCCGTCGTCCTCCCCCTCCCCGTCGTCCTCCCCCTCCCCGTCGTCCTCCCCCTCCACGTCCTCCCCCTCCACGTCCTCCCCCTCCACGTCCTCCCCCTCCACGTCCTCCCCCTCAAAAGATGCTCACAAACTCAAGCTAGCATGCTGGAACATCAGAACCATGCTAGACAAGGCTGACAGCCACCAACCTGAACGTCGGTCTGCCCTCATTGCACATGAACTCCTCAGACTTGACATCGACATAGCCGCTCTCAGTGAAGTCCGCCTGGCAGATGTAGGCAGCCTCCAAGAACGCGGCGCGGGCTACACACTCTACTGGTCTGGCAAGCCTTCGGATGAACGACGCCTATCTGGTGTAGGCTTCATGGTCAAGAGCTTCATTGCCTCCAAACTCAAAAACCTTCCGACAGGCCTCTCGGACCGAATCATGTCCATGCGACTCCCACTTCAAAACAAGCGTCACATCACCCTCATCAGTGTCTATGCTCCAACCCTCCAGGCGGAACCAGCAGAAAAGAACAAGTTCTACACCGACCTGCGCAACCTCATCCAACGTACCCCTACAGCCGACAAGGTTGTCATCCTGGGCGACTTCAACGCTCGTGGCGGCAAAGACTCAGAAACCTGGCCAGGAATCCTGGGCAAGCATGGCGTCGGCAAGTGCAACGACAATGGGCGCCTCCTGTTGGAGCTCTGCGCAGAACAGCGGCTTGTCATTACAAACACCCTTTTTCAGCAGAGGGACAGCCTTAAGACCACCTGGATGCATCCCCGATCCAAACACTGGCTCCTCCTGGACTACATCCTGGTGCGAGAAAGTGACAAACGAGATGTGCTCCACATCAGGGTCATGCCTAGCGCGGAATGCCACACTGACCACCGGCTGGTTCGCTGCAAGCTCAACCTTCACTTCAAACCAAAGCCCAGGAACAATAAAGCCCCCAGAAAGAGGTTCAATGTTGGAAACCTGCAGTCAGACGAAGCGAGAGGAAACTTCCAGGCAAACCTCAAAGCAAAGCTCGACGATGCAACCCGCCTCACGGACCCGTCCCCTGAAACCCTCTGGGATCAGTTGAAGACTACCATACTGCAATCCACTGAAGAGGTACTGGGCTTCTCCTCCAGGAAAAACAAGGACTGGTTTGACGAAAACAGCCAGGAAATCCAGGAGCTGCTGGCAAAGAAGCGAGCTGCCCACCAGGCTCACCTTACAAAGCCGTCCTGTCCAGAGAAGAAACAAGCCTTCCGTCGCGCATGCAGCCATCTTCAGCGCAAACTCCGGGAGATCCAAAATGAGTGGTGGACTAGCCTCGCCAAACGAACACAGCTCAGCGTGGACATTGGCGACTTCAGGGGTTTCTACGAGGCTCTAAAGGCTGTGTACGGCCCCTCACCCCAAGTCCAAAGCCCGCTGCGCAGCTCAGACGGCAAAGTCCTCCTCAGCGACAAGATCTCCATCCTCAACCGATGGTCAGAACACTTCCAATCTCTTTTCAGTGCCAACCGCTCAGTCCAAGATTCCGCCCTGCTCCAGCTCCCTCAAC
Organism: Narcine bancroftii; assembly: GCF_036971445.1. NCBI lineage: Eukaryota > Metazoa > Chordata > Chondrichthyes > Torpediniformes > Narcinidae > Narcine > Narcine bancroftii. The sequence goes on from NC_091478.1 coordinate 77,832,160, forward strand.
AGCCCCTAAGGCTAGAGCTGGATGAGGTTCCCACCCTGGATGAGACATATAAGGCAATCGAACAACTGAAAAGTGGCAAAGCAGCAGGTATGGATGGAATCCCCCCAGAAGTCTGGAAGGCTGGCGGCAAAACTCTGCATGCCAAACTGCATGAGTTTTTCAAGCTTTGTTGGGACCAAGGTAAACTGCCTCAGGATCTTCGTGATGCCACCATCATCACCCTGTACAAAAACAAAGGCGAGAAATCAGACTGCTCAAACTACAGGGGAATCACGTTGCTCTCCATTGCAGGCAAAATCTTCGCTAGGATTCTACTGAATAGAATAATACCTAGTGTCGCCGAGAATATTCTCCCAGAATCACAGTGCGGCTTTCGCGCAAACAGAGGAACCACTGACATGGCCTTTGCCCTCAGACAGCTCCAAGAAAAGTGCAGAGAACAAAACAAAGGACTCTACATCACCTTTGTTGACCTCACCAAAGCCTTCGACACCGTGAGCAGGAAAGGGCTTTGGCAAATACTAGAGCGCATCGGATGTCCCCCAAAGTTCCTCAACATGATTATCCAACTGCACGAAAACCAACAAGGTCGGGTCAGATACAGCAATGAGCTCTCTGCACCCTTCTCCATTAACAATGGCGTGAAGCAAGGCTGTGTTCTCGCACCAACCCTCTTTTCAATCTTCTTCAGCATGATGCTGAACCAAGCCATGAAAGACCCCAACAATGAAGACGCTGTTTACATCCGGTACCGCACGGATGGCAGTCTCTTCAATCTGAGGCGCCTGCAAGCTCACACCAAGACACAAGAGAAACTTGTCCGTGAACTACTCTTTGCAGATGATGCCGCTTTAGTTGCCCATTCAGAGCCAGCTCTTCAGCGCTTGACGTCCTGCTTTGCGGAAACTGCCAAAATGTTTGGCCTGGAAGTCAGCCTGAAGAAAACTGAGGTCCTCCATCAGCCAGCTCCCCACCATGACTACCAGCCCCCCCACATCTCCATCGGGCACACAAAACTCAAAACGGTCAACCAGTTTACCTATCTCGGCTGCACCATTTCATCAGATGCAAGGATCGACAATGAGATAGACAACAGACTCGCCAAGGCAAATAGCGCCTTTGGAAGACTACACAAAAGAGTCTGGAAAAACAACCAACTGAAAAACCTCACAAAGATAAGCGTATACAGAGCCGTTGTCATACCCACACTCCTGTTCGGCTCCGAATCATGGGTCCTCTACTGGCACCACCTACGGCTCCTAGAACGCTTCCACCAGCGTTGTCTCCGCTCCATCCTCAACATCCATTGGAGCGCTTACACCCCTAACGTCGAAGTACTCGAGATGGCAGAGGTCGACAGCATCGAGTCCACGCTGCTGAAGATCCAGCTGCGCTGGATGGGTCACGTCTCCAGAATGGAGGACCATCGCCTTCCCAAGACCGTGTTATATGGCGAGCTCTCCACTGGCCACCGTGACAGAGGTGCACCAAAGAAAAGGTACAAGGACTGCCTAAAGAAATCTCTTGGTGCCTGCCACATTGACCACCGCCAGTGGGCTGATAACGCCTCAAACCGTGCATCTTGGCGCCTCACAGTTTGGCGGGCAGCAACCTCCTTTGAAGAAGACCGCAGAGCCCACCTCACTGACAAAAGGCAAAGGAGGAAAAACCCAACACCCAACCCCAACCAACAAATTTTCCCTTGCAACCGCTGCAATCGTGTCTGCCTGTCCCGCATCGGACTTGTCAGCCACAAACGAGCCTGCAGCTGACGTGGACTTTTTACCCCCTCCATAAATCTTCGTCCGCGAAGCCAAGCCAAAGAAGAAGAATTGGTAAATCTTTCCATCAATTCAAATCATATTTAATTTTATACCATAAGGGCAAATAATTTAATTTGTATAAATTACTATAATTACAATCTACCTTAACACTCAAATACTTAATCGGATCGGACCATTTAAATTTTACAATATGCCTGCATGAAGAATAATCCATTTCAGCTAAAGGCATAATCTCACTCTTTTCCCAATTAATTTTATAACCTGATCTCTCACCATACTGTTCCAATCTATCATGTAAACTCTTCAAAGAGTTCTGAGGTTCTGTTAAATATATCAAATCATCTACAAACAAATCAATTTTAAATTAATCACCTGAGCCAAAGGTTCAATAACTAATGCAAATAGAGCTGGTGACAAAGGGCAGCCTTGCATAGTCGATCTAGTCAACAATAAAAGGTAAAGATAACTGTCCATTTGTCACAACTCTAGCAGTAGAACTTCTATACAAAGCCTTAATCCAACCAATAAGAAAGGGGCTAAATTTAAATTTCTCCAAAACTTTAAATAAAAAAACCTCCACTCTACTCTATCAAAGGCCTTTTCTGCATCCAACAAAATAACCATTGGCCGGTTGGATCCCTCCCGAGAAACATTAATTGAAAGAAAACAACTTTACAATATTATCTGCCGAATAGCAATTTTTAAATAAAACCCACCTAATCTAAATGAATTAAATCTGGTAAATATTTAGCCAACCTATTAGCTAGAACCTTTGCCACAATTTTATAATCAACATTTAATAACGAAATTGTCTACAAGACCCTACTTTCAATGGATCCCTATCTTTCTTAAGAATAACTGTAATAATTGCTTGAGAAAAAGAATCCGGAAAAGAATGAACCTCTGTCACTTGTTTCAATACATCCATCAATAAAGTAATTAATAAATCCTGAACTTCTTTATAAAATTCAGAACTAAAACCTAATTCCCTGGAGACTTTCCATAAAAGAAGCATCCAAATTTTTAATATCCTTATCACTCAAAAAGGTAAATCCAAATCAGATTTTTAAAATTATCAGTTTTAACCTCATCCCACACTACTTCAGAAGTATACAATTTTTCAAAAAGTTTTCAAAACACATCATTAATTTCCTGAAGTTTATATGTAATCATTGATTCATGTCGAATAGAATTTATTGTTCTAGAAGCTTGTTCCGTTTTTAACTGCAAAGCTAATTCTTTGAGCTTTTTTCCCAATTCATTGTACCTTTGTCTAGTTCTCTGTAGTAACTTCTCAAATTTATGTTTGTAATGAATTGTAACACAACTTCATATAAGCTAAACTTATTTTCTTAATTTCCATTGAATTTCGCAGTAAATCCTTGTCTAAAATACATCTCCTTCTCCAATTTACTTACATCAGCTACATGTTGTTTCTTAATTTTAGCAGTAAAACAAATAATATGCTTTTAAAGTATCCCTTAAAACAAATTTACAATCAACTGAATCTATATTTTTTTTTAAAAACGATGTATTTGATCTCTTATAAAATTACAAAATTCAACATTTTTCAACAACAAATAATTAAATTTCCATCAATAAATTTTATCAATTCTCTCCGAACCAGAGCATGTTATTAATAACAAAGAATGATCAGACAAAATCCTGCTCTTATATTCAGCCTTCAATACCCGGCCTTGTAATTGTGCCGATACCAAAAATAAATCTATTCTAGAATAAGAATCATGTCAAAATGAATAAAATTAAAAATCTTTCTCTTTAGGATTTAACCTTTTCCATATATCTACTAAATTCATATTTTTCATTAGCACCATCAATTGTTTAGCCATTCTAGTTCTAACTACTAATTTTGGAGATTTATCTAATAATGGATCCAAACAACAATTAAAATAGCCTCCGACCATAATTTAAATCAAGCATATGAAAAAATTAAAAGAATCCAACATAAATTTCTCATCATCGATATTAGGAGCATAAACATTCATTAAAGTCCAAGACTCAGAATTTTTTTTTTGTTTTTACAATTAACAACAGTCTACCAACTGACTCAATAATTGATTCCAATTTAAAAGATGATTTTTAATCAAAATAACAAATTCCTCTTGCTTTCTAGTTAAATGAAGATGCTACAACTTGTCCAACCCAATCTCTTTGCAATTTTTGATGTTCCTTCTCAGTCAAATGTGTCTCTTGCAAAAAAGCAACATCAACCTTCAATTTTTTAAAAATATACACCAATACTTTTTTCTCTTAAATCAGATTATTAAGACCGTTAACATTAAAAGTAGCAAAATTTAAATTAGCCATCATTACAATTCACTTCAAAAACTATCTTACCACACATAGTGAAACTCCTCCCCATGGCAACCATACAAAAACTAAACGATCTCCTCAAAAGTAAAAAAGAAACCCCATATATATATATATATATATTTATTAAAAAAAACAAAAATAATGGTGTACTACAGTATTACTCCTCTCAATTATACAGGAGTGACCAATACCAAAAAGTGGCCAATGACTTTGAAAGGATCGGTAGCCAAACTACCCCGCCCCCCCCCCCCCCCCCCCCCGCCCGCCGAACAGAACAAAAAAAATTCAACAAATCATTTCAGGTATGACATGCTTCCTCCAGATCTCTTAAATTGATCATCATCGATGTCAATATCAATCAACTGCTGAGATTTCTTCTCTCACCTTCCATTCTTCCCCTTCTGAACTGGAACAATCTTTCTTAACTTTTCATCAGTTTATTATCCAGTAGAGAATTAGCAAATGTAAGAGCTTCGGCATCATCATTAAAGAACTGAGATTGAATGTCTCTATAGAAAACTAAGTACAGAAGAATATCGAAAAGCAAATTTATATCCTTTCTTCCACAAAACAGCTTTAGCAGAATTAAATTCTTTATGGCATTTAATAATATCTTGACTTGAATCAAGCATAAAAGAAAACTATTATTCTTAACTACCAAGGGACCTTGATTACTTCTCACATTTTGAACTGTAACTCTTGAACAATTCTCTATCTTGATAGCATAAACATCTAATCAGGATAGAACGTGGAGCTCTATCCAATTACAAACCATTCAGAAAATATTCTTTCCCCAAAACTTCAGGAATCCACTATTGAAAAAATTGAACCGGATCCGGAACTTCAAAATCTTCCAGAAGATCAACAATTTTAACATTATTCCTTCAACTTTGATTTTCCAATGTATCTAATAAATCATTTCTCTGAATTTCCTAACCAGTGAATGAATCCTTCTTCTGACCCATCTTTTCTTTATATTATTCCACATCATCCTTAGTCATGAAAATCCTCTTCAGTCTTCTTAAATTTATCTTGCACTTTATCCACCATTTTCACACACTTTGCCACATCCAATTTAATAGAAGATATTTCCCCCATTCATATCAGCAAATTGTTCCTTTATAGATAGAAAATTTGGAAACTCAGATGGGTCAAGGTTTTTCATCTGTTTAGATATATCAATTTGTGATGGTGAATCTGAATAAGGGTCAGATTTAACTTTGTTAAAACTTGTTTAGATAATGGGCCTACCCTTGTACATAACAGTCTCTTCCTCCTCCATACCTGCGTAAGTTGTTTCTTCTTCCAGTCTCCCTCCAATATCACCTTCTTCCTTCTCTGTCGATGCTAAAGGCATTTCAGCCCGACTGCGGGTTTGATCCCCTCTCCCATCTTGCTGCAGCTCGGGCCGCACTCAATATAACACGCATGCGCAAAGTTTTGTGCATGCGCAGTTGCTCCTTCTGATCTGGAAGACGTCGTCAGGTGCCCGGCGCCATCTTCCGCATGAAATCGGCGCTGGAGTTGAATGGATCTTACCTAGGGACTGCTGTTGAGGCCTTGGGTGAGGAGGAATCGACTCCGCTGCTCCACTTCAAAGGTAGGCCCAAGTTCTTCTGTACTTAATAGCTGTTTAGAAGTTTGTTTTTTTTAAACTGTTTGTGCTTTTTTCCTCATAATTGCTTCCAGGATATATCAGCAATATATTCAATATTTTCTGAAACATTTTAAAAACTTTAAAATCGGACTTTTAATAGTTCTGCCATGGGGAGGTGTTTCTCCACGTCTTCTCCCTACGCCATCACGCCACACCCCAAATCAGTGAGATGTCTTGTCTCACCAGAACAGCCCCATACTCAGGGCGGGTCAGAAATATGCAAACTTGAAGGTAGAGCCTTTATGTTAATTTCAGACTCTTCAAAGTCAAAGGCATCCATCATAGGGAAAAAAAATCCCAAGCCTAAGGTGATGAATGAATGGTGTTGCATGTACAAACACACTCAGAAGAAACAATAAACTCAAGGTGAGGGACTTCATCGCCCATCACCAAAAATGGCTTGGTAGCACTGCCACCTACACTTCCTCTAATCCAATGTACTGCTTACAGTATTCACAAAAGTCTCTTTTACAATGGAAAAACCATATTCTGGTTGGATAATCACTCTGTGGAGCACTTGTATTCAATCAGTTACCCACTAATAATTCTTAATTCCATTTCCATTCTAACCTGCCTATCTGTGGACTCCTGAATCGTTTAAACCAGGCTCAACTTAATCTTGAGGAACAACATTTTATCTTGTGCCAGGGAAGAATGCAGACTTAATATTGAATGCTCTAACTTTAGATCATTCATTTGATCTTCTGTATGTATCAGAACTGGCCATTTCTGACAGTGTTTTACCATATATGCTATTGTATAGGACAATCCCCAAAACTTAAAAATTTCACCTTAAAATCCAATTCATCCTATACAAGGGGACTAAAATTCTTACCTTCCTGATGAAGTCCAACACTGCCGTCAACTTCCTACCGACTCGGAGACAATCTCACGCATGACCCATTAGTCATTCGCAAAGTCTCAGCTCTCCTCTTCGAGGTCCATCAGGCTGGTCAGATTGTTATCTGCTCTGTACAGGCTTTAAACGGCCTGTTACAGGAGCTGACAGTGGTTTATTTTAATATGTCCAAATACATATCTTATACATGGCAAGGAAAGCACCCCTGCTTAAAGTCCATCTTCAAAAAGCTAAAAGGAATGGTGGTTTGGCATTTCTTATATACAATGTCAACTTTCAACCTTGGGGTTTTGTAATTTTTTTTCTTTTTTTGTTAAATTTTACTTTAATGTCATGATTGTGCTCTGGATCTCCTTTATTATGAGAACTATTTTTAATTTTTTTTTCACCTTGTATAATTGTACAGTTTTACTGGTGATTCTGTAAAATATCAAATAAAAATGTTAAAATAAAAGTTGAACCTTTAAATTATCATGTTATTAAAATATTGTGATTTGCTTTTAACAACATCAACTGGTCAGTGGTAAGTGGCAGATTTTGGGGGGGGGGGGCAGTACAGGGTTGTCTTATACAAAGGTTATCTCTCAAAATCAGTATTTTAGGTGGAAATTCCTGGGTCGTCCTATACAACAGCAAATATGGTATCTGATATTTTGCCCAGTTTTTACTCTAACTTGACTTCTGGGCATGTTCCAGAGTCCTGCCATTAGCTAAACACAAAAGAGGTTAATTTTTAGAAATTAAACCAGAGCAGGACTTGCACAATAAACAACAAGGCCCAGTGGTGCATCATTCCCAAAGGTCATTCAGTTCTAGTCAAATTTATTGTCATTTGACTGCACAAGAACAACCCGACCAAACAGCGTTCTCTGATCCTCATTGCAAAACATGCAGACAAACAATATACATTTATAAAAATAAATAAATATTGTTTTATGACTATGAGTTTCAGATGGTTAATGTCAACAGTTCCTTTGGTCAATCAGCATTTTCATTGCCCGTGGGAAGAAGCTGGTGGTGCTGTCTCTGATACTCCTGTATTTCTTTCTCGACATGAGGAGCTGAAAGATTATGTGCGCCCTTTTCAGATGTTCCCAGCAGATCATGGCAATGAGGGGGGGAAGGAGCAGTGACTCCATTGATCCTCTGCCACTATTATAGTCCTGTGGATTGACCTCTGATCCATTTCTCTGCAGCAACTGTACCACACTGTGATGCAGCTGGCCAGGACATTCCTGTAGAAGGCCGATATAATGGAAGCCAGTAGCCTTGCACACTTCATTCTTCTCAGGAAGTGCAATCACTGTTCCGCCTTCCTGACAAATGAGATAGAAAACGATAGATCACCAGTTAAGCGAAAAAGGAACTTGGTGCTTTCCACTTTCTATTACAAAATTGTGGACATGTTGTGAGGGCAGTAGTTCCTGGTCCTCCTAAAGTCCACGATCATCTCCATTATCTTGTCCAAGTTGAGACTCGGATTGTTACTCTTGCACCACATCACGAGATTTTCCAACTCTTCTCTGTGGTGTGACTCATTATTGTTGCTGATGAGGCCAACTATGGTTATGCCATCTGAACATTTGATAACACTGATGGAGCTAGATCCAGTGATGCAGTCATGGGTCAGTAGCATGAGGTGCGACGCAACTTGATGTTCTGCTACCTACCCTGACAGAGTGTGGTCTGTTCATTAGGAAGTCCAGAATCCAGTTACAGAGAGGAGTGTCGAGTCCCAGCAAGGACAGCTTCTCCACCAGCCTCTGGGGAATGACTGCATTAAACACAAGCTAAAATCAATGAACAGCAAACTGGAGTATGAGGCACGTTTACAGGTGGGTCAGGATGGAGTAAAAGGAACAAAGCTACAGCATTGTCTGTGGAATGGTTTCTTCTACAGATGAAATGAAATGGGTCCAGCATCACTGATGCATTCCATATTCATGTGCTCAAAGCATTTCATAATGGTGGAGTTCAGTGCGGTAGTCATCATGGCCTGTTATCATACCAAGATGATGGCAGCTTTCTTGAACCCTGAGGGAACAATGGACTGCTGCAATGAGGTGTTGAAGATGCCTGTGAAGACCTCCATCAATTAGTCTGCAGAGTCCTTCAGTACCTGACCAAGTATGTTGTCTGGTCCCACTGCTTGTTTGGGTTCACCTTGGATAGGGTTCTCTTCACCTCGGCCGCAGCTATACAGGGGCCCCTGTATTCATCAAGGGGCTGGAGTCGCCAGTGTCACACGGCTGTCTGTGAATCTTCTATGTGTACTACCACTTTGCCTTCTATAGGTACATAGTTCCCTGAAAGTGGTGACACATGCAAATGTGGTAAAGGAGGCATACAGTAGACTTGCTTCATCGAATGAGGTGGACTGAATACAAGAATTGAGATCTCATGTAACAGCTGTATGAGCTTGGTGCAACCACAACTGGCAATATTGATCTATGTGCTGGTCACCTTACTGTAGGAAGGATGTGATTAAACTGGAGATTCAGAAAAGATTAATTTGGACATCATCAGACTGGAGGGCTGAACTGTTCTCCCTGGAGCAGATGAGGGATGGCATGATAGATGGTTATAAAATCATGAGGGATGCAGATCAAGTATCAAGACTTTTGGTAGAATAAGACTGTTAATAAACTAGAGGGCATTAGCTTAAGGTGAATGGATAAACATTTTTAAAGGGGGCCTAAAGGGCAAATTTTTCCCCACATATAAAGTGATGAGTATGTGAAACAAGCTGCATGAGGAAATGCTAGAGAAAGGTGCAATTACATTGTTTGAAAGACATTTTACAGGTTAGTGGGTCATTTGTATGTGACAAATGCATGATCAATGAGCTTCTAACTACCAGCTGTGCTTAAAATATTTATACCCAGGGAGGAAAACAGACTGTTCTCGGATCCAGAGGAAGCGCTAGAATTTGCAGGACAGAAGAGATGAAGAGGTGTAATAAGAATGAAGAACGGAGATAAAGTATATATAAAGATGTAAAAACAATGTACATGTAAAGAACTAAAGAGGGAAAATAGAAGGGAAGGAAGGAAGTAAGGGTGGGGAAGAAAGAGAAAGAGAGAGCTTTGTTATACATGTTTAAAAAAAGTGTTTTCTGGGGAGGGCTGGGGGAAAAAGGGAAGAACCGTCACTGCAAAATCAGTTGACATTGCAAGTAAGATCGCAATCCAAATGAAAAGGGGAGTTGTGGTTGCCCGGCAAGGGATAAGGGGCAACTCAAAGAGGGAGGGAACTTTTGGGGTTAAGGTATTAGTGGGTGTGGGAACTGAGGGGGTACTTTATGTCTTAAATGTGTTGTCGTACATTAAGTTTAATAAGAGAAAACTAAGAGATGAAAATGGGGAAAAGGGGGATGGAGGTGGTGAAGAGGTGGAAATGAAATACAAGCAAGATTTAAGATGGCCATGTTAAACTATATGACTATAAACATTAATGGAATACATAACTAAATCAAAAGGAAGAGGCTACTAAATTTATTGAAGGAAAAAATAGATATAGCATTTGCGCAGGAAACACATCTAACTGAAGTGGAACATAACAAACTAAAGAGAGACTGGGTAGGGCACGTAGCACAGCATCTTATAATTCAAAAGCTAGAGGTGAGGCCATACTATTTAACAAAAACAAACCAATTAATTATTTGCTCAATAAATTATTTATTATTTGCTCAATATATGCACCTAACAAGGAGGATCAAAAGTTTATGCAGGATATTTTTTTGAAGATTGCAGACACACAAAGAAATATATTGATAGGAGAAGATTTTAACCTTAATTTGGACCCAATGTTGGATAAAACTGGACAAAAGACAAGTAAAAAGAATAAAGTAGCCAAATTTATGGTTAAATCAATGCAGGAAATGAAACTTATTTATATATGGAGGCAGCACCCAAGAGAGAAGGAATATTCATATTATTCAAGTAGGCACAAAACTTACTCAAGGATTAAAATGTTTTTATTGTCAGCCCATATACAAGGGAGAGTTAGGAAAACGGAATATAAAGCTAGACGACTATCAGATCATTCACCCCTATTATTAGCAATAGAACTGGAGGACATCCCACGAAGAACATATAGATGAAGGTTAAACTCCATACTACTTAAAAGACAAGAATTTAGGAGGTTTATTGAATGCCAAATTAAAACATATTTTGAAATAAACAGGATCAGTGAAAGATAAATTTATATATGGGACGCAATGAAAGCCTTCATTAGAGGGCAGATAATGTTATGTGACTAAGATGAAAAAAGATAACAATGGGGAAACTGAGCAGTTGAAAAGGAAGATAGTAAGTACAGAAAAGGAATTAGTAAAAAGGGATGATATAATGAAAAGGAGAGAATTGGCGGACAAAAAAAATAAAATACAAAACATTACAAACGTATAAGGTGGAGAAGAACATAATGAAAACAAAGCAAAAGTATTACGAACTGGGAGAAAGAACACTAATTAGCCTGGCAACTTAAAACAGAACAAGCTAAAAGAACAGTATTGGCATCAAGGAAAAAGGACAAACAAATTACATACAACCCAACAGAGATTAATGAAAATTTTAAGGAATTTTATGAACAATTATTCCAAATTGAGAATGAGGGAAAAGATGACAAAATTGAACTGCCAAAATTGCAAGAAGAGGAACAAAACAAACTAATAAAACCATTTGAAATAGAAGTACAAGATGTACTAAAAAAGCTGCCAAACAATAAAGCACCAGGAGAGGATGGATTTCCAATAGAATTTTATAAAACATTTAAAGAGTTATAAATTCCTCCTCTCCTGGAAGTAATGAACCAGGTAGAAGAAACACAAAACTTGCCAGATTCATGCAAGACAGCAATAATTACCGTAATACCAAAGACAGGGAAGGATCCATTAACACCAGAATCATATAGACCAATATTTCTACTTAACTCAGATTATAAGATAATAGCTAAATTATTAGCAAACAGATTGGCCAATTGTGTACCAAAAATAGTAAAACAAGATCAAACTGGATTTATTAAGAAAAGACAATGAGCGGACAAAGTCTGTAAATTTATTCATGCAGTTCAAGGAAATAAGAAACCAACAGTGGCTGTTGCTTTAGACGCAGAAAAAGCTTTTGACAGAGTAGAGTGGAACTACTTATTTAAAGTATTACAGAAGTTCAGTCTACCAAAAAAATATATAAATTTGATTAAAGCATTCTATAATGGACCGTTGGCGAAAGTAGCAGTAAATGGATATGTATCGAATCAATTTAAATTAAGTAGGTCAACTAGACAAGGATGTCCACTATCCCCCCTCGTTGTTCGCCTTAGCAATAGAACCTTTTGCAGAACTGATAAGAATAGAAAATAAAAAAGGTATAAAAATAAAGGAGTATAAAATTAGCTTATTTGCAGACGACATTATAGTATACTTAACAGAACCAGAAATATCAATAAAAGAATTACATAAGAAACTGAAGGAATATGGAGAAATATCAGGGTACAACAAGATCAACGCAAAGAAAAGATGCCAATGACTAATGTGGATTATACAGAATTTTAAAAAGAATCACCATTTAAATGGCAAGCACAAACAATCAGATACCTAGGGATCAGGTTAAATAATAATTTAAGCCACTTGTAAAAACTAAATTATCAGCTACTAATAAAGAAATTGCAGGAAGACTTAGAACATTGGAAATAACTGCCGTTAATGTTGATAGGGAGGGTGAACTGCATTTAAATGAACATGTTCCCAAGGATACAACACTTACTTCAAACTTTAAAAACATTTCTGTAAGGGAATTGGTAATGAACTAAAGAGAACAATAAGGAAATTCTTGTGGAAAGGAAAGAAATCAAGGGTAGCGTTAGATAAATTAACAGAGAGGTATAATCAAGGTGGTTTGTAGTTACCAAATTTTATAAATTATTATAGAACCACACAATTAAGGTATTTATCAGATTTTTATCAGACAAGGGAAAAACCAGACTGGACTAAGATAGAACCAGATAAAATAGGGGAGAAGGTACCAGAACATATACTTTATAAGTGGGATGATAAACTGGTGCAATACAAAAACTCACCAGTATTGCATCATTTACTTAATACATGGACAAAGATCTACTTAGAAAGGAAAAAAAACAATTACCAAATACCAAAATTATTATTGACACAAAATCCACTAATCCCTTTTACGATAGAAAACCTTTCCTTTAGAGAATTGGAGAGAAAAGGAATCAAAATAGAAAATTGTTTTTTGGGAAATAATTTTTTAACATTTGAACAGCTGAAGTACAAATATGGAATAATTCATGGTACAATGTTTTCATATCAATTGTAAGCTTATTTAAAGGATAAATTGGGAAACAACTTGAGATTACTTGAAGGAAGCAACTTTGAATATGTGATTACAGACACAATGTTAATTAAAAGATTTATAACCAACATGTTCTCTGCACTTTTCTTGGAGCTCTCTGAGGGCAAAGACCATGTCAGTAGTTCCTCTGTTTGCGCGAAAGCCGCACTGTGATTCTGGGAGAACATTCTCGGCGACACTAGGTATTATTCTATTTAGGAGAATCCTAGCGAAGATTTTGCCTGCAAATGGAGAGCAGCGTGATTCCCCTGTAGTTTGAGCAGTCTGATTTCTCACCTTTGTTTTTGTACAGGGACTCTACATCACCTTTGTCGACAAAGAGCTTTGGCAAATACTAGAGCGCCTCGGATGCCCCCCCAAAGTTCCTCAACATGGTTATCCAACTGCACGAAAACCAACAAGGTCGGGTCAGATACAGCAATGAGCTCTCTGAACCCTTCTCCAATAACAATGGCGTGAAGCAAGGCTGCGTTCTCGCACCAACCCTCTTTTCAATCTTCTTCAGCATGATGCTGAAACAAGCCATGAAAGACCTCAAACATGAAGATGCTGTTTACATCCGGTACCGCACGGATGGCAGTCTCTTCAATTTGAGGTGCCTGCAAGCTCACACCAAGACACAAGAGCAACTTGTCCGTGAACTACTCTTTGCAGATGATGCCACTTTAGTTGCCCATTCAGAGCCAGCTCTTCAGCGCTTGACGTCTTGTTTTGCGGAAACTGCCAAAATGTTTGGCCTGGAAGTCAGCCTGAAGAAAACGGAGGTCCTCCATCAGCCACCTCCGCACCATAACTACCAGCCCCCCCACATCTCCATCAGGCACACAAAACTCAAAACGGACAACCAGTTTACCTATCTCGGCTGCACCATTTCATTGGATGCAAAGATCGACAACAAGATAGACAACAAACTCGCTAAGGCAAATAGCGCCTTTGGAGACTATATAAAAGAGTCTGGAAAACCAACGGAAAAACCTCAAAGATTAGTGTATACAGAGCCGTTGTCATACCCACACTCCTGTTCGGCTCCAAATCATGGGTCCTCTACCGGCATCACCTACGGCTCCTAGAACGCTTCCACCAGCGTTGTCTCCGCTCCATCCTCAACATTCATTGGAGCGACTTCACCCCTAACATCGAAGTACTCGAGATGGCAGAGGCCAACAGCATCAAATCCACGCTGCTAGAGATCCAAATGGGTAGGTCGTGTCTCCAGAATGGAGGACCATCGCCTTCCCAAGATCGTGTTATATGGCGAGCTCTCCACTGGCCACCGTGACAGAGGTGCACCAAAGAAGAGGTACAAGGACTGCTTAAAGAAATCTCTTGGTGCCTGCCACATTGACCACCGCCAGTGGGCTGATATCGCCTCAAACCGTGCATCTTGGCGCCTCACAGTTCAGCGGGCAGCAACCTCCTTTGAGGAAGTCTGCAGAGCCCACCTCACTGACAAAAGACAAAGGAGGAAAAACCCAACACCCAACCCACCAATTTTCTCTTGCAACCACTGCAACCGTGTCTGCCTGTCCCGCATCGGACTTGTCAGCCACAAACGAGCCTGCAGCTGACGTGGACATTACCCCTCCATAAATCTTCATCCGCGAAGCCAAGCCAAAGAAAGAAAGAAGAAAAGAAGAACCAACATGTACATTAAGCTGCAAGATAAGGAGAATAATGAAATAAACTATAAACCCAAGCTGAAGTGGGAAAAGGATTTAAACAAAGATAAAAAATAAAGTATGGGAAAAGTTATGTTCTGGAATTATGAAGAATACAATAAACACAAGGTTATGTATGATGCAATATAATTACTCCTCAAAAATTAAAAAAATGGGACTCAACATTATCAGATAGATGTTTTCGCTGTGGGAAGGAAATGGGAACAACATTATATGCAACTTGGACATGTGCAAAGGTGAATACATTTTGGGAAGAACTAAATCAGATACTAAATAAAATTATAAAAAATATTATACCAAAAAAACCAAGAGATATTTCTTTTAAATAACATAAGTAGTACAGAATTAGGCCTTAAATTGGACAAAGCACAAAAAAAATTCATTATGATAGCCTTAGCAGTAGCAAAAAATGTATAATGTCAACTTGGAAAATGGAAGTGAGCATGAGTATACACCAATGGTACATGGAGATGAATAAATGTATTCCATTGGAAAAAATAACAATTAAAAAAAAAATGTCACAATGTTTGAACAAATTTGGGAACCATACATGGAACATATCAGAGAGAGCATGCCAAGGACCTCCATGAAAATGATAAGTCGACAAAACGACTAGATTCAGTGTGTAATAAATGGACAATGCATTTTTCTTGTTTATTTTTCTTTGTGAAGATATTGTTTTATGGTTTTATTGTATTGTATATGTTGAACACTTAAGGGTTTTTGGGGGGTGGGTAGACGGGAAGGGGGAAAAAGGGAGAAAAGGAAGTCTTCCAAAGTTAATGAAAAACATTTGTACATATTTTGGTTGACATGATTCAGTGTGAAAAATATATATTTTTTTTTTAAATGCGCTTCTAACTACAGAAATTAAGCATATTGGATTAAAAGGGATGTATGATTGTGTCAGAGTCATTGAGGAATATCTTAGGAAGTGGTAACATCTGACCAAAAATGTTAATAACCAGGGAGAGGATTTAAATTTAGACATAAAGCATAGTATCAAGCCATTTTGGCCCACAAATCAGTGCCTCCCAAATATACCCATTAACCTACACTCCTGGTATGTTTTGAATGGTGGGTGGAAACCGGAGTCCCCAGGGAAAACCCACAGAGCCACTGGGAGAACGCTGGCACTCTAAAGGAGTTGTGCTAATTGCTATGCCAACTGTGTTATGATGAGAACAAAACAAAAGATTATAAGAAATTGTAATGGACAGAAATCAGACATAAATTGCTGTATTTTCAGTTTCACAGTATGAAGCAGATTTTCTTTATACTTGCAAGTGGTTCTGATTGGTAGTGGCTTTCAACTGGTGAACACCAAATAAGTCTTTTACCTGCACATACTGTGAAGTGCAGATAACTGCGACTTACTGTTTGACAGTGGAATTGGCATGGCTCAACTATCATGGAACTCCAGTTGGCAGAAAGAGGAAGAAAGATTTAGAACATTAAAGTAAGTAAAATAATGTATTTTAAATTATATAAAAGCAACTTTTTTTTTTAAATGTTAAATGTTTTTAAATTATTTGACCATTCAAAAAAGTTGACATCTATATGAACAGACATTAAAAGCTAACCAGTTCTCAAAGTATTTTGAGGCCAGAGTATTTTTGCATCACCCAAAGCCAGCCATTATTCAGAGCACAATGCTGGCAAGGAAACGAATATATCTCGGCAAAATTGGAGGGGATAAGAATACTGGAAAAAGCAGTAGTCGATTTGGCTCCTAGAGCCTGCCTGTCATTTAATATGATCAAGGTAAACCTCAGCATTTCTTTGCACTTTCCCCAAGTCTCTACAGGCCACAGGGTAGAAGATCTAAAAATTTACCACCCTCTGAATGAAGTTTTCCTCCCTAGAACCTGCACTGATGATGCAATTAGAAGAGCTTTTGTCTCATTGCTCTGGCAACCCAGGTTTGATGGCGATCTCTACTGCTGTGTATGAGGTTTGCAAATTCTCCTGTGACCCCAAGGGGTTAGTTTGGGAAGTCCAGTTTCCACACCACAAAGGCATGTGGATTAATTTGACATTGTAAATTGCCTGTAGAATATAGACAAGTGGTAGAATGCAGAGATATTTGATGGGAATATGGAAAGAACAAAATGTGACTGGAGTCGATGATTGGTCAATGGTCAGCATGGATTTCATGAGCCAATTTTGGTAAAAAGGTAAAGGTTCCATTACTGTCTCATAATACTACACTTAGAATGTAACATACATGAAATTCATCAACATTTGATGACCATAAGGCAGACAGAGAGTTGCCACTTTGTCCAGCACCCCTCAAAACAACCTACAACCCTACAACACCTGGTGTTCCTAGGTGGTCTCCACTTCCAAGTACTGACAAGTCCAGTGCCTGCTCAGCTACCGAGATCAGACTATCCCAGTTGTATTCAGGCTGTGTCACTATGAGGCTAACTTGTATTTTGAAACCAAGGGACAGTACAGTTGGCATAGGGGCAGCACAGTTGGCATAGGGGCAGCACAGTTGGCATAGGGGCAGCACAGTTGGCATAGGGGCAGCACAGTTGGCATAGGGGCAGCACAGTTGGCATAGGGGCAGCACAGTTGGCATAGGGGCAGCACAGTTGGCATAGGGGCAGCACAGTTGGCATAGGGGCAGCACAGTTGGCATAGGGGCAGCACAGTTGGCATAGGGGCAGCACAGTTGGCATAGGGGCAGCACAGTTGGCATAGGGGCAGCACAGTTGGCATAGGGGCAGCACAGTTGGCATAGGGGCAGCACAGTTGGCATAGGGGCAGCACAGTTGGCATAGGGGCAGCACAGTTGGCATAGGGGCAGCACAGTTGGCATAGGGGCAGCACAGTTGGCATAGGGGCAGCACAGTTGGCATAGGGGCAGCACAGTTGGCATAGGGGCAGCACAGTTGGCATAGGGGCAGCACAGTTGGCATAGGGGCAGCACAGTTGGCATAGGGGCAGCACAGTTGGCATAGGGGCAGCACAGTTGGCATAGGGGCAGCACAGTTGGCATAGGGGCAGCACAGTTGGCATAGGGGCAGCACAGTTGGCATAGGGGCAGCACAGTTGGCATAGGGGCAGCACAGTTGGCATAGGGGCAGCACAGTTGGCATAGGGGCAGCACAGTTGGCATAGGGGCAGCACAGTTGGCATAGGGGCAGCACAGTTGGCATAGGGGCAGCACAGTTGGCATAACACAGTTACAGCGCCAGCAATCAGGACCAGAAATAGAATCCCAAACTGTCTGTAAGGTGTTTGTACCTTCTGCTCGTGTCTGCATGGGTTTGTCTCCAGGCGCTCCAGTTTCCTCCCACTGCCTGAAAAATTCTGGGGGTGCAGGTTAATTGGGCGTAATTAGGCAGCATGGGCTTGAGTCAAAATGGCCTGTTACCATGCTGCATGTCTAAATTTTATATTTTTATTTTAAAATTTTAGATCCTGGCACCTCAGTGAAAGGAAGTATCCTCCCTTGAACCCCTCAAAAAAAATGCTGTGCATTTCAAAGAACAAATGTTGGTGAGGGATGTGTGGGACACCATACATGGCCCCAAATAGACCTTCCAAGGGAAGCAACACTTCATTTGTGAATCTAAAAGGGTCATCTACTGTATTTGATGGTATACTCTACCTCAGCTCTGTCCACCCGAACAGCAGGGATCTCCCAGCTCATTTCCTTACCAGCATGTTTATCCATGGTTTCGCACTGACTGAGAACACCCACAAATTGGAGGAAATACACCTCGTATTCCATGAAGGTACCCTCCTACCAGATGGTATTAATATCAACTTCTCTAGTTTCCGTTCAATCTCCCGCCCCATTCTTTGCCCATGTCTCATTTCCTTAAGCTCTGTCTCTCTCTTTTCCCTCTGACCCCTTTTCCTTAGCTCCGCTTCCACAGAACCCAAACAACCCTCCTTCTCCAGTCAATTCTCACTTCACCCCTCTCTGGTGCTGCATTCATATCCAATTAACACCATTTTGCTGTTGGTCTGTAATCTCTCTCTACCCCCCCCCCCCCCCTTCCCCCTTCCACCATTTATTCTTCTTTCCCCAGCCTTTTATTTAGATGCCTGTCTACTTTTTACTCTTACCATGAAGAAGGGCTCAGGCCGAAAACGTTGGTTATACATCTTTACCTCCTATGGACACTGCAAGACCTGTTGAATTCCTCAAGCATTTGTGTTGTTATTACAATCACAGTGCCTGCAGATTTTCCCACTTCACAATGATTTCATAAAATCAAAGACTGCAACAAACCTCGCAAATAGAAAAGGTAAAAAAATATCACAGATTGAGACAAGGGAATTAGAGATCAATTAGCCTGATGTCTACTGTGAGCAAAATGGTGAAGTTTATCAATATGATTGAGCAGTCAAAATGGTACTGTGAAGAGAAAAATAATGCTCAAGAAATCTACGAGATCATATTGAGAATTTTATTAGCAAAGGCACATTATGGGGAGCACCCGTCCCTACCGAGTTTGATTTTGCAAAAAAATTCATTCAATAAGTGCCAAGTTGAAGGTTGTCACTAAGATGTGGCGATGATTGGTTAAACTAAAAAAAAAGTGCCATCTGGTTGTGGGGTTCCACAAGGCACCAGTCATGAGCTTTCAGCTTCTCAAAATTTTGCTTCATTACTTGCATGAAGAGAGTGCAATACATTCAAATTTGCCAATGATACAAAATACAACCATACAAAGGTATGCTATAAGGCACAAGGATGAAAGAGGTTTGTAAGTGGAGGGGCTACTTGCTTTCGTCAGTGCAATACGAGTCAATAGATCGAGGGCTCCCAAGTTACATTTGCAAACATGTTATTTGGTAGATTTGGAGGCAGTTTCTTCCTTGCAACCATGAGTGGATTGTTGGCGCTCCTGTGTGAGAATTTTCCTTGGGAAAACTTCAATGAGGGGGGGTGCGGGGGGTGGAAAGAGTGGAAACAGGGTGTCTGCATCAAGCTGCAGGCCTCTGGATGGCATGACTGCTGAAATTTTGCATGAAATGGGTGACCAGTGACAGAGTTTCTGCCTCAGGTGCTGACTGCAGAGTTTTCTGTGACAGCTTGGGCTTCCTCTGGGTACTCTAATTTGCAGCCACATTGGAAAAATATGTGTGATTGTAGGTTAACTAGATGCTATAAATTGCTCCGTGTGTGCAGGTAAGTGACAGAATCTGGGGCGGCTGATGGAAATGTGGGATTAGTGCATATGGGTAATTGGTGATCAGTGTAAACTTGGTGAGCTGAAGGGACTCTTTCTGTTCTATTTCTCTCATTAACTATGACTGGTGGTCATGGTATAGCCTTATTCTGGTAGTTTGTAACCATAATTTCCTTTCTTTCCCATTTTTAATTCATCTCAAAATATTTGAATGAATTTCTGGCACAAACAGGTTTTTAAGTAAATTTTGTTTTTACTCTTTTTAAAAATCAATTATTTTTTTTTTAATTATTTTCAATATCTAACAGTCACAACATCATCAGGGCAGAGTGTGGGCATAATTTCAGAATCAATTCCAAAACCTAACTGCCACTTCTGGATCACTCCATTTCATGGAATGACTGCAATAATCAAATCTCAACAGGGTTGAAATGCAAGGCCATGTAATTAGCACAGATAGTGAGCATGGGTGTTAAGCACACCCAAGACTAAAAAGGGGTTAATGGGGTAAATATAAGGAGATATTGCCTCTTGCGATCAGAGTTTAAAACCGGAGAACCTACTCTTAGGAAAAAGGCCATTAAGGACCATTAAGATTTGGAATTACCTGCCTTAGAAGGTTATAGTTCAGGAGGTGAGCATTTTAAAGGTTGAGATTACTAGATGTTTAAACAATAAAGCACTCAAGAGCATCATGGTGGAAAATGACAGGCCACATATCCAGTCACAATCTTACTATGTGGCAGTCTTGAAAGACCACATGCAGTATTCCCACTTTCATTTCCTACACAGGCATCTTACAGGAACAGATTCAATTTGTGACTCTTAATGTCTTTGCATCTATTAAGTCAACAAGATGAACCAATGTTTCTCACTTCCCTTGATTATGAAGCACTTCACTACCCAGAACCAAACTTGATTAGCATTCAATTCTCCATTCAAAACAATGATCATCTTCCACATGGGACACCATGCAGTTCTTCAGAGAACTACTTCAACCTAAAACTATACATCATCTACCAACAAGGTAGCAACAAAGGTCAAGGAAGGTTAACAAACTATAAGCCTCAATCAAACCCACATTTTCTTGACTTGGAAATACGTCGTCAACGTCTCTATTAAATCAATTAAACTTTCTACTGAAGAACACTAGGGAAGTACAGGAACATTCAAAGGTTCAAGGCTCACCAACACCCTATAAAAGATGAGATGGCTGGCCTTGTTAACAAAAGCAATATCCTATAAATTAATTAAGTCAATTTCAACAGAAAAAAAATGCAGATCTCTGTTCACTAATTATAACAGATTACAAATGAGAACAAAATAATTAAATATTAACCTCAATAACTGACTCATTTTGATGATGGTAATGGGATAACTGGTCTCAGCAACAATGGTAAAATAATTGAAACTAGCACCGAATTGAGTTTTTTCCCAAGACAATGGTCACATACATGGAATTATACCCAAGGGAAAGAGCAAGAAAAGGGAAGATGGTGGTGAGAGGATGGGAGAAAAATGGTGACAAGATAATGAAGCATGATGAAGAGGAACGCACCGATGATAGAACAAAGAAGGGATTTAAAAAGATGTAGAAAAAGGATGACAGCAAGGAGAGGAAAGGAATATGAAAGAGGGGGGCAAGAGACAGAAAGGAAGTTGTTCACCATCCAGTGACTAATTGCGAGAACAAGGCTAAACAAAACTCATTTTAAACAAATATCAACACAATGCCACCTGTGACCCTTGTAATCGATAAATTAACTTGAGGGTTAAAAGCTAATCAACTGCTTACCTTTCTTTTTAATTTTCATTGGCTTTGGAGGCTTCATGGTTCCAACTGCCTTCTCCACGTTAACTTCCGAAAGCAAACCTTCTTGCTGCTCCTCTTCAAAATCATATACAGATAAGTCAACGTCTTTGGAATCATCCACTTTGTAACGCAGTTTATTCTTTTTCTTTTTAACCTTTTTGACTGGTGGTTGATAATCAGGATCTTTCTGCCAGGCAGAAGAAGCATTCTCTTCCTCCCTTATTTCTATTGCCCCATCTTCTATTGTCTCCACTTCACCATTAGCACCTACTTTCACAACCTGAAAACCTTCTGGTAAAGGAAGGGTGTGACAGATTACAGGGTCCCCTTCCTGAAGTTCATCCTTGGGAGCTTCATTTTCATAGTTTCCTTGTAGTTCATCAATGCTACTTTGGGCTACTTGCACCAGTTGCAATTCCCCGAGGTTTATTGGCTGCTCTTCCATGTTCACCACTTGCAGTGTAATAATCTGTGTATCATCTACTGTATCTGACTCATGAGCTGCACCCTCCATCGGCTGTTTCATTTGTAGTAATGTAGAATCCAACGGCTGCATCATTACTACCTGCATGTTGCTGTTCATGTCTTGTGCTACCTCAGCACCATCTGGCTCTTTCGGCTGCCCATCAGAATCTTCTGGTTGCCCACCTTCACGTCGTCTTTGATAGGTTTTGTGCTCTTTGACCTTTGTAAACATTTCAGACTCCTCCACTGGAACATTATCTGATTCAGTCGCCATGGTAACTGAAATTTAAGTAGAAAATGGTTAACTATAAATATAGAATTTCATTCTTAAGTTTTATCTTATGGGTGCTGATCATGCAATTTGAAAATCATTTCATCATTCGTAATAATACTCAAGCACCAAATATGGTTTCTGTCAACCAAAACTTCCTTATCAGTCTTCCAAATCATTAACTGCACAAAAGAAATAGCCTTCCAATGCAGTTTTATAAAAAGTTTAATGATAAATTAACACCATTATTATTAGTGTTCTATAAAGCACTAGAGCAAGTTTTTTTTTAAAAAAATTATACATTCATGTTTTTGTTCATGTTTTTTGAACAAATAAATAAAGTTTTAAAAAAAATTATACATACAGCACTGTAACAGGCCAATTCAGCCCTACAAGTCCATGCCCCTCCAATTTATACCCCATTTAACTTTTTACCAAATGCTTTATTCCAAGCATCAATAATTTTCCTCCAGAAGGATAAGGAAATGCTGATGTGCAAGTCTTTGCCAAAGATATTGCATCTCGACTAAGAGTGTTAGGGAAAGATCATATCAGAAGAACAGGTGGTTTCATAAAACAGCATCACTTGTTGTTTAATATCCATACACTTGTCAACATTACTTACTCTGAACACTTGATAAAGTCTCCAGAAGTTGTAATTTTATTAGATGCTGAAAAAGCCTTTGATAGGGTAGAGAAGATGTATCTTTTGCAGTATTAAAGAAATTTGGGAACAAGTTTATCTCCTGGATTTACCATCATACTTCCATACACTACACCTTTGATTATTTTACCTTGGAACACGGTACCAGACAAGAGTGCCCCCAATCTCCTCTTCTTTCTCCACACACCCCCCCCCACCCCCCAATCGAACCATTATCAATTATGTTAGTTTTCCCCTACCTTTAAAGGCATTGCCTAAAATGGATTAGAACAGTTTCGCTATACATTGATGGCTTGCCACTGTTTGTAACAGACATGCAGAGAAGCACTTCCTCCATTTTATCCATTCTGGTGGAGTTCAGCTCCTTTTCAGATTATAAATTGAATCTTTAAATAGTGAATGTTACCCTGTCAACAGAGCAGCTCTACAACTTAACCAAACAGACTGCCTTTTCAGTTTAATTGACGAGGTTTCAAGTACCTATCTATGTGTAAACATCACACGCACATTCTCCAATCTCCGAATAAAAAATTTTTCTTCTCCTATTGACCAGGTGAAACACAGATTATCAGAGATGGAGCAATTTGTGCCTGTCACTAATGGGCAGAATAAATGCAGTCAAAATTAATAGATTATCAAGATTACTTGCATCAGTAAAGAATTAGGCCTTAAACTGGATGAAGCGCAAAAAAGATTTATTATGATAGCCTTAGCTGTAGCAAAAAAAATGTATAATGTCAATTTGGAAATCAGAAGAGAGCCTGAGAGTACAGCAATGGAACGTGGAAATGAATAGATGTATTTCATTGGAGGAAAAAAATAACATAATATAAAAAATAACATAATATAAAAAATAAAGTCACATTATTTGAACAAATTTGGGAACCGTACATGAAACACAACAAAGAGGGCCTACTGTAGACTTCCACCCCCTAAAATGATAGAATGAGAAGACGACAAAATGAACTAACCCAGTGTGTAAAAGTAGATGACACAATTTTCTTATTTTCATTGTGTGATGACATTGTTTAATGGGTTCATTGTATTGTATATGTTGAACGTTTAATGGGTTTGGAGGGGGGTGGGAAGGAGGGAGGGGGGAATAAAGGGGAGAAAATGACACTGTGTATATTCAAGAGGGAAATGTTTGTGTGTATTTTGGTCAATATGGTTCATAGTGTGAAAATTCTTTTAAAAATTTAAGATTACTTGCGTCAAACTATTTATTTTTTTTCCAAAATATTTTTCACTTCTCTGGATAAAGTAATTTCCTGCTTTATTTGGAATGTGAAATCTCCAAGAGTTTATTGCAAAACTGTAAGGTTAGTGGAGGACTCACTCCTCCCAATTTCTCCAATGTTACTACTGGGTAGCACATATATACAAGCTAAACTACTGGGTGCATTTCCCAGAGTTCTCCTGGAAGTCATTTTGTAAATAATTGTCTTTAACTGCCATAGTACATTCTTCATTGTCCACAAAAACACCATAACCACACCGACAATCCGGTGGTGCTCAATAATGGTCATAATTTGCACCAGATTAGATGTCACTTTAAGTGGACAGTGGCATCAGTTCAGAGTCCCTTATATATCAATCACTTATTTTCACCTTTAGACACTGGTTGGCAAACTAAAGGCATCAAGCTCAGATTTATTGTCAGAGTACATATGACATCACATACAACCCGGAGATTCTTTTCCCTGTGGAAAAGGCAGAATTACCACTTATTGGTTGTGCAAAAGACTGCACACAATGTACACTTGTAAATAAATAACTGTAATCAGATAACAAATGTAAACGAACTGTCATTAAGAGAGAATTTCTTTTTAAGAAAAATCAAAAAAGTGGAAGAGTCCTTAAATGAGTCCCTAATTGAGTTTGTTATTGAGTCTGATAACAGAGAGGTAGCAGCTGTTCCTGAATCTGGTGGTGCGAGTCTTGTGGCACCGTTATCTTTTTTCTGATGGAAGCAGTGAGAACAGCATGTGTGCTGGGTGGTGTGGATCCTTGATGATTGCTGCTGCTCTCCAATGGCAGTGTTCCCTGTAGATGTTCTTGATTGTGTGATGTCCTGTCTGTATCCACTGCCTTTTACAGGGCTTCATGCTCAGGGTTATTGGCATCCCTAAACCAGACTGTTTTGCAGCCAGTCAGCACACATCCACCACAAATCTGGAGACATTTGCTAGGGTTTCTGGTGTCATATCAAACCTCCACAAACTCCTGAAAAAGTCGAGGTGCTTGTGTGCTTTCTTCACAACTTCATTAGCGTGTTGGGTCCAGTAAAGATCCTCAGAGATAGTGACTCGCAAGAATGTAAATTTGCTCACCCTCTCCGCCTCTGATTCGATGATCACTAGATTGCACTCCTCCGGTTCCCCCCACTCCTCCGGTTCCCCCCACTCCTCCGGTTCCCCCCACTCCTCCGGTTCCCCCCACTCCTCCGGTTCCCCCCACTCCTCCGGTTCCCCCCACTCCTCCGGTTCCCCCCACTCCTCCGGTTCCCCCCACTCCTCCGGTTCCCCCCACTCCTCCGGTTCCCCCCACTCCTCCGGTTCCCCCCACTCCTCCGGTTCCCCCCACTCCTCCGGTTCCCCCCACTCCTCCGGTTCCCCCCACTCCTCCGGTTCCCCCCACTCCTCCGGTTCCCCCCACTCCTCCGGTTCCCCCCACTCCTCCGGTTCCCCCCACTCCTCCGGTTCCCCCCACTCCTCCGGTTCCCCCCACTCCTCCGGTTCCCCCCACTCCTCCGGTTCCCCCCACTCCTCCGGTTCCCCCCACTCCTCCGGTTCCCCCCACTCCTCCGGTTCCCCCCACTCCTCCGGTTCCCCCCACTCCTCCGGTTCCCCCCACTCCTCCGGTTCCCCCCACTCCTCCGGTTCCCCCCACTCCTCCGGTTCCCCCCACTCCTCCGGTTCCCCCCACTCCTCCGGTTCCCCCCACTCCTCCGGTTCCCCCCACTCCTCCGGTTCCCCCCACTCCTCCGGTTCCCCCCACTCCTCCGGTTCCCCCCACTCCTCCGGTTCCCCCCACTCCTCCGGTTCCCCCCACTCCTCCGGTTCCCCCCACTCCTCCGGTTCCCCCCACTCCTCCGGTTCCCCCCACTCCTCCGGTTCCCCCCACTCCTCCGGTTCCCCCCACTCCTCCGGTTCCCCCCACTCCTCCGGTTCCCCCCACTCCTCCGGTTCCCCCCACTCCTCCGGTTCCCCCCACTCCGGTTCCCCCCACTCCTCCGGTTCCCCCCACTCCTCCGGTTCCCCCCACTCCTCCGGTTCCCCCCACTCCTCCGGTTCCCCCCACTCCTCCGGTTCCCCCCACTCCTCCGGTTCCCCCCACTCCTCCGGTTCCCCCCACTCCTCCGGTTCCCCCCACTCCTCCGGTTCCCCCCACTCCTCCGGTTCCCCCCACTCCTCCGGTTCCCCCCACTCCTCCGGTTCCCCCCACTCCTCCGGTTCCCCCCACTCCTCCGGTTCCCCCCACTCCTCCGGTTCCCCCCACTCCTCCGGTTCCCCCCACTCCTCCGGTTCCCCCCACTCCTCCAGTTCGCCCCTTCCCCAAGTCAACAATTAA